>NC_031768.1:108215848-108291634 GCF_001522545.3 Parus major
ATAGATATAGATATAGATATAGATATAGATATAGATATAGATAGATATAGGGCCATTGCTTTGGAATTGCAGGAGAGGGACCCAGATTTGATGAGAGGGGAGAAAACTAGGGCCTTGTCTTACATCCCTAGGTTGTGACAAAGCCATTCCTGGAGCTGCAGCAGGGACCTGACTGCCATGTGGTGCCCAGATAAATCAGATTTGGCAACACCTGGCCCAACTGACTTCCAGAAAAAAAGCAGCAAAACACAGCCAGTACATTAAGAACAATGAAATAAGTCATTTTTAGACTGGTATAATAAATACCCCCTGGCACATTACATTGGTTTAGCTGTATTAGCAAAAAAAATATATAAAAACCAGCACCTTTAACAGACTGACAGCACTAATCCATACCCATGCTCCTTGGAAATTCCTCTAAACCAAATTATACACTTGGTAAACTGTACATTATATTGCATTGGCAGAGGAAATGTGCCAGTATACTGGCTATTGAACTACAGAAAGATTTCCATGCATTTTCTTCCCAGTGACACACTGTACCTTACAAATGTATTTGTAAAACACAAGAAGCAAGCAGATGTAAAGAGCACAAGTCATATATTTAATTGGAAATTTGTGGTGTTTTTTTCTTTTTAAATTGCTCAAACAAACTTTAGATAGCAGCTAAATATTCACAGGTAAGCCCTAACCTGGAATGCTGTCTGATTTTAACATTAAGTGATGCTATAAATTCATATCTCAGAGTGTTTTTAAGAAGTATATCTTGGTTTCTGTGCTTTCAGTATAAAGGAGGAGCTGTAAATCTCAATTCTCATGACATTAATTTCAAGTGGCTCTTGCTGGGAGACAAATCTTCCAAACCCTCCTGACTACATGTAACATTTTCCCAATTTCCTTCTTTACTGACTCTGACAAGTTTTATGTGGTGACAGAATAACGCCACAGACACCGTGGCACTATGCCACATGCTAAAAGGGTGCACATGGTCTCTCACAACACTTGAGCACAGCACCTGTAGGCTTTGGGGATGTAAAAGCTCCAAAGCAATGCTTTTCATCTGAGGTGAGAAAATTTAAATTCTGGAAGGTGGAAGCCAGCAAGGAAAGTGAAATTTTGAATTCAGATTCCTTAAATGTGGCACAGTTAAATATGAACTGTGCAGATACCCAAACTGCAGGCTCAGAGGGAGAGCCAAGGATGGTGGTGATTTGTACCATTTTCACATCACTTCTCTATTAATTAGTGGGGAAACAGAAGAAAAAAAAAAGTTATCTTTACAAAAATAAAAACAACTTTCACTTGATAAAAATTTTAATAACCTCCCGAGAATTCTCCAGATTATTTCCTTCTTGCCCAAAGTTTTGATGCCACAAAAATGTTCAGTAATCTAGTGTCATTCAAATATTTTTCTATTTATTTCTGTATAACTCTATTTATTATTTATTATTTATTATTTATACTGTATTTCTATCTATTTCTTTATTACTGCTACAAAAGACGTAGCATAAGCAGAGCAATAAGCAAAAATAACTCTGCTGCACAATTTAATACCAGTTTCTTACAGAAATGCAACTATTATATATTATATTTGATAGATATTATATATTATATATTATATATTATATATTACATATTATATATTATATATTATATATTATATATTATATATTATATATTATATATTATATATTATATATCATATATCATATATTATATATCATATATCATAAATCATATATTATATATTATATATTATATATCATATATCATATATCATATATTATATATTATATATTATATATGGGTAACTATTAATATATTAATATTAAATAAATGTTTATTGTTTGTTGTTTATACATATTTATAAATTATAAAATATTTTAATATATTAAAAGAACTGCAAAGAACTCACAGTGTCTCTCTGCCTCAGGTTCAGTTCTCACCCTGGAACCCCTGAGTGTGACTCCTCCCAAGGCACTGTGAAGTCCTCAGGTTCACCACCCTTACCCTGGCATTACAATAACTCTTAACCCCAGTGTATTCACAAAGAGAGAGTTATAGATTTCATTTTCTATTTAAATTTTTTATTAATTCTATCTAAAAGTTCAATCAGTTACAGAACTGAAGGTCTCTCAGCAGTGCTCTTGCCAGCTAAAAGCCAGAAAAGTCTGTGCCAAGGCTTGGTTCACGCCTTGGAAAGAGAAAAGTTCACTAAAGAATGTTGTGGCAAGGTACAAAAGGCTACAGAAATGTCCTTGGGGTTTCTGATGACAAATACAAAGGCTCTGCTGCTGAACCATTAGGCCAGAAATCAAGATCTGAGATGGGTTTTAAACTCACTCAGATTCCTTCCTGATTTTGTATTTTTCTGCTTTTTTTCTGCCATGCTGCCCATCCCTGTCCCCCATGAGGAAAACAGACTTGCAACTTCCCTTTTGTGTCTCCAAATTGTTTTTTTCTTTCAGAAGTGTATTATGGAGAGGGCATTTTGTGCTCAGCACATCTCCTCACATGTGTTTCACCAAGTGTGTTTTCATGATGTGAGCCATCAAATTACAGGCCAAACTCTCTTTTAAGAGAGTCCTTGACACCAAAGCTTGTTTACTGACCCCTTGGGGAGTGAGAAGTGGAATGTTACCTAAGGTAGTGCTTCTGAAGCTGCAAAATACCTCCCAGTCCACTGATTATACAGGTGACTCTCACCCCACATGGAAAACTCTTACATGCTACAGAAACAGGAAAAAATGTGAAGTCACATCCCTAAAGAGGAATGGAGGGAAAACAGGTTACTTTCCTTAGAGAAACTAAAATGTTACATTAGTTAAAAATCAGATAGAGTTTTGTTCCAGCTCTTTAAAAATCTTTGAGAGGAAGAGTTGTTACTTTTCACTTTGGCAATATCGCATAAAGATATCTTCCAGCTTTTCTTTGCCATTGAACTATTTACCAAGTTTAATCTGAGTTGGCATAGTACTTAGTTGCTCTGAGAGCAGCAATTTTAAGAGGTAAATCCACCATTTCTGTGTAATTCAGTTTCCACTGTTCCATTTCCACATCAGCAGTAGACACATTGACCTAAAAGTGAATTAACTTCTCTATCAGTAATCCTGAAGCAAAGCTCATCAATCACTGGGACACAGGACAAAGGAAAGCTACTCACTCATGTCTGGCTATTTTTCTGTGAGGTACAGTTCTAATATAGATTTCAGGTTTGATGGAGGAATTACAAGGTGTTATGGTCTGAGTTAGACCAGAGATAAAATTATATTGGTTTATTTGAGGTTTCACTCTCAAAGCTTCTGTCAACCAAGTCCATCACAAAAGGCAGCATCTTATCCATGCAAATGAAGACTATCCAAACCAGGGGAATATTCTAGAAGATAAGGAAGCCACTGTTTGCATGTCTCTAGTTAGTGGAAGTTAAGCACTAGAAAGTACAATTTTTAAATTACATAGCAACCTGTTGATAAATAGGGAAACCTTTTTCCAGGTATAAACCAACAATCTGTTTTTCTGGAATATAAAAGCATTGGAGACACACATCAAGGAGTTTAAACAAAGTAAACCATCATGCTAAGGAATTTTTAAATTTTAAAAGAAAATGTGAATAGTAATTGAGGTAGATAAATTCAGTAAAGTAGATTTAAACCAATGAGATCAATGTATTCAGAAGGAGCAGGGCATTGTGCTTGTTTATTTACTGTAGTGACTTCAGAAAACAGAGCATCTCTGATGATGCCAGTTGCAAATGACATCAGCAGAAGGATTTGCAGAAGGGTGGTGACATTTCAAAATCTGAGCATCCCCACATTTAAGATATTATTACAAAGACTACTCAAGGTCTATGTGACTCTTCCCTTACTCTGGTACCAGTGAAAGGCAGCACTGTCTCAGCTAGAGGATTTTCTAGCTAGGACCTGAAAGCCTTGTGCTTTCATTTTATTTTCACAGGAGTTAAAACATTTTGTTCGACTTTTTGGTATTCAGCTCAGAGTTGAGAGAAGTTTCCTGGGGAAGAAATGCAATTTATGGCGTGCCTCTTATTACTTTATGCTGAATAGGTGCTGGAAGGGAGGCTGAGGTGATTTCCCAAGTCGATGGCTGTTGGTGTGAGGCTGCCTCAGGTTTTATAGCTGTATGTAGGGAAAAGCTGCTTAGAGCCTTGTCCAGGAGGTGGCAGGAGAAGTTAACCAAAATTTCCTGCCAAGCTCTAATTCACAGAACCATTACGAGCTAAGAGTTACCATAAGGAAAGGTGACAAAATCTGGTTACTGGGAAACAGACAAGCCTCTCGCTGAATATTTCTTCCTTGAATCTGATACCTGTGCCTGTGTAATTTGTCCAGTTATAAACACACTACATTTTAAAGGGGAATCCAATTTGCAGCAGCATTCCAGCACTGTAATTAATACCTGGAGTACAATTTCATTTTTATCCCCATTTCATTTCGGCTCCATTTTACAGAAAGAACTTTTGCAATACTCAATTTACCCAGAAGGCAAAAATTTAAAGGAATCCAACGGTAATAAAGAAAAAAAAATAAAAATAAAAATAAAAAAATCAGTGACCCAACTGAGAACAATCCATCACTGATGTTCACACTTTGTAACTGGAACACTGGAATACCAAGTATTTTTATTGAGAAACCTCATTAGTACTTTTATATTTAGACATATTGCAGCAACAAGGGAGCCCAGGCCACAACAACAGATTTGGTACAGAAAAAGTCATTCCCCAATTTGAGTTAAAAATAAAGAGTTATGCAAAAATCAGCCTCTGCTCATACTTCCTAGAATCTGTGCTTTGTTCACCCTCTTTTAATTATTTATTATATTAAACTCTGTTTGTCACTCAGTACATTTTCCTTTTCTTTCACAACCACTGTGCATGGGAAAAAGGATCAGTCTCTTGGGAATTTTATATTGGGTAGTTAAAATGAATCAAGTTTTCTGACTTTGTAGCAATTTTTAAATGGTAATCACTTTTTTTGCTCCAGTAGAACAAAAACTTCAGAGATTTAGAGAAATTATTCAAATTTAGGCAAAATACCAGCCCTGAGAAAAAATAAATCACAGAAAAATGTCATTTAAAAGTTGGTAACCCATGCAAATGGACAGCCTGGCATAAGAATGCTTAATATTATTATTTATTCAGATATTTTAGTGATGATTTTTTTTGTTTCTAGAAGCACAACCAGTGTGGTATGCAAGTTGTAGCAGAAGAAGCACGAAGCAAACAAGTTCTCTTTTGTTATATGCAGCACAGAAACGCTGCCCCCAAAGTGCAGTGAGCAGTTTAGGAAGCCAGAAGAGTTAGGAAATATCAAGCCCTTATGATAGCAGATCAAACCATGCCACAGGAAGCCTGTGACAGAGCTCTGCTGCAGATTTCTGAGTGTCCTTTTAAGAGGAAACTTGTTAGAAGGAGGTGTCTTAGCACTTAGAAACTTTTGCCCAAGCTGAATGATGAAGAATTAGCCTGCACAACGTTTTCTCAAACACTCCTCTCACCTTTTCAGTTCAGGAAAAATAAATTAAAACAAAATAAAGGTGTTTTCTTCAGAAACATGAGCTTTTGTAGGGAAGTTATCAGGATTTCTCTGGATGCTCTGGGCTCTCCCTCCAGTGTAGTTTACTGAATTTAAATGGAGTGCTGTCACCTTTGTCACTGCAGGACAGACATAAGGTGACACACAGTGCTAGAGACCTCACCAATGCAAGTCACTGCAGGGTCAGCTTTCCCCACAAAACCACAGAAAGCTGGTAGGCAAGATGCAGCTTGGAAACAGCGTGGCAGCAGTGGGAACAACAGCCCTGAAACCAGATTTCATCTCCTTCAATATTAACAATCCATGCTGGGACACAGGAGTGCTGGGTCAAGGTCATCTTTTGTACATCCATGGGAAGAAGCACTGGGTGTGATGAGCAGGAGACACAACTTTAACCAAAGCTGAGCATCCAGGTGTATTCCCCATTCCTCAGCTCTGGGAGTGCTTCACAGCCAGAGGGAAAACCCAGTGCTGGGCACCTGTGAGAGGGGAAAAAGCAGAGGTAGGAATGCCAGAGATGGAGGCAAGGCTGACATCCAGAGCAGAAGCTGTAACTTTTCATAGTGCAGCCCCATCTTCAGATCATCAGATGCTCCCCAGCATTTTATTGCATCATTGGTGCTTTGCTTCTAATCACATGGATTTAATTCTCTCATTACCACTCCTCTGCCTGACGAGTGCTGCTCTGAAGCCCTGGAAGTGCCAGATCCGCAGTGCACGGAGATGTGTTTGGCATTTACTGTGTGCTCACAGCACAGGACCTCGACCCCAGCCAAAGGCAAAGCCATCACTTCTGTAACATTTAAGATCTTGGGTTTTTCCCTTTCATTAATTTGCTAATGATCCTTAGGAAGATAGAAAGACAAGAGCTCAGCCTCATACTGCTTTGGTCTCCTAATGGCACTGGTACACTAAATTCAGTTCCAAAGGGAAGGGAGTTCATGAAGTATTCATTTTTTCCAAAAATAGAATAAATGTGTTGTCCTTGCAGTATTTTCTCTATTTGCATCAGAACTGAATGCACTAAAGGGTAAACTGCTTTGCCTTGCCATTAACTTTAAAAGCATGCAATTTCAGTACTCCACCAGAGCAGAGAGGCTATAAATTAATCTGTGTTCAGCAGAGGAGTGATGGCCACATCTGAAGTTCCCCCAGCTCTTGTGTCCACAAGAGACCTCTCTGCAGCTGCTCCTTGGATGGGTACAGAACAAACCATATCAGCCCCAGCTAATTGTCCTGTCAGAGAAGGGAATTTTGTGTCTGGATGTTGGGAAGACACAATGCTGTCCTGAGTCACCTTCTCATTGGGAATGAGAGCTGAGTGGCAGGTCTGAAACGGTGTATTTAAAAAATTAAAACAAAAAAAACCCAACCAAATCACTTAAAAGGGTTCTCAGTGATTCATTTTCTAAATGGAAGGGAAAGGGGGAGGTTGTGCAGGGAGCCTGTGTGGATGTGGTGCAGGTAGGTAGTAGTTATCTATAGAAACCTGAATAAGGAGGGACAGTGTCCTTAGTTTGGGACCTGACCACCATACAAGAAGATACAGGTGGAGCTAAGAAGCAGTCGGGTGGCAGAGGGGGAAAGATTCAAAATACAGTGCAAAACTTCAAAATTCCTCCAAATGACAAGCACAGGATGTCGTGTTTGGGCACGGAGAGGCAGGTGCACAAAACAGGGTGGGACTGGTCAGGAAGCAACTTTGGTGAAGATAACCTAGGGTTAGAGCAGGTTACCTAATAAAACAAAACAACTCCCCAAACAAAACAAACAAACTAACCCTGAGGTACAGAAACAGAAAGTCTAAGAGTCTCATACAGCAATTTTTCCAATTTATTCTGAACTGACAAAGCCTGTGCTAAAATATGTAGTTTTCAACATCTTCCTTAAAAAATAAGAGATAAATTAGAGTTTTGACAATTATTACAGGCAGAGAAAAAATGACTTATGAAGGAAGATCAACACTTTTCCTTACTTCTCTTATGAGAAGTGTATTAAGTTTATTAAGTGTATTAAGTCTTTGGATGCAGAATGGTTTTAGTAATGTTATTTTGCCATATTGAGGCATTCAAGGAAACAGAAAAGTGTGGATCCCTTATGCTAGATCAGAAACATGTTAGACATCTAAGATAATATAGGTAAATTTTGTTACAAACTTCCCTCATAACTTCAGAGACAATAGTTAAAATTCTATAATTAAAAGGCATTAGCTTCCTCTCTGCAGAATGAAGAGCAAATGTAAGTAATAAAATATTCAGAATCATTTGAGCATAATGGAAAGTTATCTTTGGGCTTTCACTAAGGAAACAACACTTTAGGTTAAGATCATGCAGGTTTAGAAATATTTTTGAAATGGACCTCAGGGTTAGCATGGACCTCAACGAAAACCTGATTTAAAAACTGATCCTGAATAGAGCAACCACAAGTTTATAACGTAATAGATCATAGAATCAAAATTCAAATCAAGATTTCAAAAAGGCAGATCTAAAAAGTTAGGGAATTCACCTGGATTGAAAGCTCAAACAGGTAAATGAGAATTGAACCAAGTGCACCTTGAGGAAGGGGACCACTGATGTTGCTCCAGCCTTGTGTTAATACAGGACCAAATGTAATTACCACCAAAATGTGAAAAGGATTAGGATAGCAGAAATAAGGATACAGCTCTCAGCATCAGCAAGGAAACTAATCACTAGGGAGACCTTTAAGTGAGGGAAAAACACAAGAATTTCTGGAAGTGGAGTCAGAACTTACAAAGCAAATTGCTAGAAAAAAACAAATGGTTCAGTAGCCGTACACTAGGGAAAAAGTGTGAAAAAGAAGTTTCTTTATCATGTAGTGGAGGGGAAAGCTTAAGACAAAAATTAACCCACTGATATTCTAAAGCAAGATTAATATTTTGCCTCCATTTTCAATGAATTTTGAATGCAGAATGCAGGATGAGTAGCCAGCAAGATGAGGAGTTATTCCATGTAATAGAGAAGCAAATTGCCAATGCAACACATTTCCACCAGAAGGCTTGGATCCCTTCGTTTTAAATGCTGAGAAATTTTATGTTAGAAAATCCAGACCCTATAGAAAGGGCTTGAGAGGTGGAATTCTGTGCTTTAAAAGATATCAGATTAAGGCAGCTAAAGAAAAACAAGGGCCAGTAATACCTGTCCATAAAACGGGCAGTAATACTCAAGAGCTGTGAAAAAGTCTTGGAGGAGATAATTAGAAACAGGGATAAAAACAGGGAAAAGACAGAAAATGCAGCATGTGTTCACCAAAGTTATTCTTGATAAGCAATTTCTACTTTATTAAGATACCAGTTTGACCAGAAAAGGAGCTGTTTTAAGCCAAAATATGCTCAGCCTTTTGGATCTGGTCTAACAGGCACAAAATGTATAAAATTCATTGTCAAATGCAAAAAAGCTTTGGAACACTTGAGGACTGACGTAAGTGAAATGGAACAGAAAACTAAATCAAAGATCATTCACTTAGCATTTGATAAGAATATTTCCTGCAAATTCACACTCAGGAATCAAAATAGACCAAGACAGAGGGAGCCCTAGAGAATGATGAATCCACCAGTGATGTATCGCTGTGAAAGGACAAATATGACATCTCAGACTACGTTTCCCACAGAAATAAGAAAATACAAAACATTGTTAAGCTCTTTCTTACAGATATAGAAAACCCAAACCATGAGTAAGTTAACCCAAAATAAAGCATGGCTGTAAACCTCTTGGACCACTAGCTCTATAATCAGAAAATCTGTGGGATAGATTCACTAGGCCTACTAAGATGGAATTGTTGCTGCCCATCCTGATGAAGTAGAACCACCAGAGAAGTAGGAAACTCATTTAGGGTAAGGAACAGCATCACCCAATAAGCTTTAGGAGACCAGCAATTAATTATGAAAAGAAATTTGAAAAAGGTAAAAAAAACAAGGAAAGTGGTATTCTAAAGCAGATATTTATCAAAAGCACTCAGGACAAGAAATCACAGCAGTATGGTTCATAAAAGAGATAAATGAGATGAATGCCCATGGCAGGAAACAATAAATGGATTTCCTTGGCTAGGTGCTCTTTTAGGGCACACACTCCAGATTGCAATAAGAACCTGTGTCCTTTTCTACTAAGAACAGCCAGCATAGTTGTGAAAGGTTCTCTGAACGAATCCAACTTTTGTAGGCTAATTTTGATTTGGGAGTTGGGTCAATCTTCTGTTCAGAGTTGTTTTTCTTCTCTTCTCCATCTTAAATACGATTCACTTATTGCTAACATGTGCTGTGTCTGAGTAGCAGGAGGAAACAGTTCTGCCTCTGGAGCACAGGATAAAAAAAATACAGCTGGCTTGTGTATACACTTGAAAAAAAAATGTTCTTGCTGTTTTTCTCCTTTAGAAGTGTTGGGCAGCTTGTACTTTTAATGCCATATCATTCTTTGAAGGCAGATTCTGATATCTGTGCCAGGAGAAGAAATAACTTTCATCTTTTAAAAGAATTAGTTGCTGGTGTAAGAGGTCATTACAACATTTTCCTGTGAATCATGAGGTGGATAATACAGCCAATAGTCTAACAAGGCCTTGCATCCCACTATTGCCTTGGGACTCTCAAGAATGCACACTGAAAAACCCAAATGCAAAGTATTTGTGACTGCACTCCACACAATTGCTATTGTGAAAAAAAATAGTCAGTAAAATTCCAGAGAGAGATAGAAATGCTTATCAGATTAGCAAGAGTGAGACACAAAAATAAATGGACTGGAGAGAACAATTTTTTTTTTTTTATTTTTTTTTTTTTTAAATAACTGGATATGACCAAAAATATTATATCACTTTATGTTTGTAGCCTGCAAAGTTAGTGGAGCTGTCTTGGGCCCCAGGAGCTATTAGAAGGTTTACCTATTCATGTAAACATCCAACTACAACTATTCACTGTACAATTTCCCCTCTAGTCAAAAATTCTGAGGTACACCACATTATTCAAACAATAATCTACAAGTGAAGACAAAGTCCAGCTCAGGGCTGAACCTGTGGCAAAAAATATATTTGTGAGGCACAAGGTCAATAGACTATTATTTCACATTTGGGAGGAAACATAACTGAGATGTAGGAATCAAGAAACCATCAAACTTATTATAAGTACCCAAGATAATATGTATCAAACATGATTTTTTTTTTAATAAAACAAATATACAAACAACACTCATCACCTCACACCTCATGTTTCCTTTGTGTTCTCACAGGCCTAGATACTGGTTGACTTCACCAGGAGCTCTCACTGCTCCTTCCCAACACCCCCAGAAATTAACCTGTGTTTGTGACTTTTTCACAGGGGCCTGGAATCCCTTAGTCCTAAATGTTAAGAAAGTGACCAAAACCACCCAATCTGCCTTGCAAAAAGCTCAGAAATGTGGCCATGGGTGTGCTATAAGAGAATCCTGGATAGGAGCTGGAGGCAAGGTGGGACCATCCTCTCTCTTCTGATAATGTGTACATGTATCAAGAGTCAAAATACACTAAATCACCATTTTTTTTTTTCTTGCCAAATGCTTTGCATGTCAGCCATAAGAAAAAAAAATAAAATCACAATCTCTTTCACCACAGTAAAAAAGAGGAGTATCAGCTGATCTTCCTCTCTCATTAAAAAAATGATCTTTTAATCTAATTTCAACTTTGTCTTCTCCTTTCAAGATGACTTTTTAATGTTGATAATATTTCCATCACTTCAGATGTTTTTTAAAGTAATTCTCTTTCTTAAAATAAAAAATTATCAAATTACTAAATATCCTACCATACCATGGCAAACCTCTCTAAAAATTTTAGCAATTAGTTGACAATTTTTAAAGTGCTGGAGCAGACTGTCACCCAGAGAGGACACTTTCCAGATTTGCAAACCTTCTTTTTTCTAATTTTTGTTCATAACAGTAAAGGTTTTATTTTAGGGGCTTTGATAAAATCTCCAAAGAAATAACTTTTGGAAGGCTAATGTGTAAGTTATGAAGCATTGATCTTTCTTCCCTTGTGTTTCTGCTCAGGTAGGCAAGAGGATGAGAAAACAGTGATTCTAACCCAGGTCACGCTTCATCTGGAGAAAAATGAAATCTGAAAAATGGAATTCTTCCTTCTATGGAATTATGAATCCATGGCCAGCTCTCGTAGTTTCATCCTCTTTGCAAGCACCATTCTCACGACGGTGCAGAGTACTGAGGCACAGCTACTCCTGGGCAGAGCATCACAAGTTTTGCTGACTGATATTTCCATCAATTCTCACTTCAATACAGATGCCTCACTGAATAAAATTTTCATTTTGTCTAGAACTATGGCAACCTGGGCAGCTGCCAGAAGGCAGCTTTGGTTGACAACTCCTAGGAGTGATTCTCAGGCAAAACAATTAGTGGTAACTGCTCTTTTCCAGGGAGGCAGACTTCTTGGCAAATTGCACAGCTAAGTCAGAGAATTCAGACGAGGAGCAATCCAGCCTGCTTTGCCAAAGGAAGGAATGCAGGTTTTTATAGCATGGAAGGAGGAATTCTTTTGGTTTCTCACTGTAGCTCCAAATAGCAAAGCTGCCTGTGGCAAGGAGGGCACTCCGTGGTGGCAGGACAGGCACCAGCAGGGCTATCCAGGGTGCCTCAACATCAGCCCTGAAGCTTTTCTGGGGATGAATTAGCCCAGCAGTGACAGATTTGTTCCTTCCAGGTCTGGAGCTGCCCACCCAGGCACACCAGCTCACAGCTGGGTGATGTATCCCCTCACATCATCCCCTGCCAGAAAGGTCAAACCCATCCTTCAGGGGGCTGCTTTTGGGTGAGAGCCCACCACAGCTCCCACCAGAGCGAGTGCTGCTACAACAAGCTCTAAACCACCTTGGACTCCCATCCAAAGCCTTTCCAACATCTCCTCTCTCTCTCCTCTGCCCTTTCTGGCTCTCACTCCTCCAGTGCTGCCAGGCAGCGCCAGCCACAACCGGGGAAACTGCTTTACTCATTACCAGCACAGTAGCAATTGCAGGTGAAACCCTTCCAAAAAATTTGCTTAAATCATGCCTGGAGAGTGGCTGAAATTGCTTGTGAATTGCTGAGCTTAAACCCAGGCTTTCCTTACTTCCCTGTGCTTGATTTGCAAATTGCTTTTTGGTCTGACGTTCCCCTCCTCTCGTGTCCCCTGCACACACATCAGCAATTTCCAGCTTTTTCCATGAACATGCACTGAGAGGCAGTGCCCATCTGTAAGCACCTCCCTGCTCTACATCTAATTCAGTGGCCTTGCTGAAGACACCTGTGTGTTACATTTTATTTTTATTTTTAATATGTTTGCTGCCTTTTTAAACATTTCAAACCTACAGTCTTTTTGTTGGTATCTTTTATTAGATACCTCTCTAGAAACAGCTTACAAGTGCAGCCCAAACTTACAGGCTGGTTTAAACAAGCTGTAAGGCAAAACAATTAAGAGGATTCTGTCCCCAGAGTGCTTGCAGTGTAATTCATATACAAACAGTGTTGAGCTAGGATTCAGAAATCTAATGCTGTTTAATAGGACCTGCACGCACAGAGAAGCTTTTTTCCATTCAAATTATCCTTTTTAAACAAGAGCAATTTTGATTGCCCTTCCTATATCTTTTAATTTAATCATTTGCATAATTCTGCTTCCAACATACCCAGTAACAGCTAACAATATTATTTGCTCTCTATTTGTTTTTGCTTCCTGCAGTTGAATGAGCAACCCATGTTTACAGATTAGCAGCAGTTGTAAAGTGCCCTGACTTTCTCTCCCATTTCACAGTTATGAGTGAGAAGCACATTATATTGGTGGCTCTGGCATTTTTGGAGTAGCTCAGGCATTCACAGTGCAAACCACTGTTATTCATACTGTTATAATTCCTCTGCAGTTAAGTCATTACTAGCAATCAGAGCAGGCTTGTAGTACAATTCCTTATTTGGGAATGTCATGTGAGATGCCCAGAGCAATATGAAAAAAATAAAGGCCAACTTGTCTGGCTGTGGAGGGATTTATAGCAGGCCCACTGGCAGAGATCTGCTGGGAAGTATTAAGAGCTCCTGCTTAGCTGATCATATAAACACCCAAGCCAGCAGGTGCACTGCATTTGTACACTATCTTTTTCCTTCAGGTGCAGTATTAAAAATCCTGTCATCACAGCATGTTTATAGAAACGTGAATTATAGTGGCCTGCTCTTGCAGATGGTTGGGCTGAGGTTTTTCTCTAGGTAAACGTGAAATTCATTTAAAATCACTTAAATATTTTTGTTCTGCTCTTTAACAAATGGCAATATTGCTGAGAAAAAATTTGCTTCAGACATGTTTCTTTCAGTAAGAAAGAAGCCTCTCTTGGAGCAGAAATATCTGATTAGTAGTTACTGAAGACAACATCTGAGGGTGTTTATTTCCAAACAGCTGCTCTCAAATCAGATTCCTTCCTTCCTAAAATATGGACATCTCACCCAAATGTGAAAATTTGGATAAGTCACTTTAAATTTGACTCAATCCTATAACTTATATTGTTTGCAAATATCCATGTTATTTTAATGTGCAGAACCTTTGATCAGATTAAAATATGATCTACTTCATATTAATCATACCCTAGGGAAAGCCAAGACTGAAGTTAATGAATGAAATTATTTGTGTTTAAAGATGCAGTAATAATTAAATTATTAGGAACAACTTAAAATTTACTATTTTACTTGAGAAAAACCCATCCACCCCACGTTAATGCAACCATCTGCTTGGACAGTCAAAGAATTACAGTCAGGAAATGGATAAATTAATGTTTTATATGTAATTTTAGCTAAGCTCTCCATCTCAAGTGCTCGAGTACAGAGACTTTAATTGCACAACCACATTCTTTCCTGCTCTCCCCAGCAGCCCTATGTAATACATAACTATTTTCTACTGTAATGCTTGATGAGTCACTACTGTAGAAGGAACTGAGTATGTTTGGAAGCATGTGTATTTAATGGAACTATAATCAAAAAATTCTCTCTTCCTGTAGTCTCCTTTTATGGAATTCAGAATAACAAAACAGAACAAAAGCTTAGGAGAGGGAGGAAGGATGATCTCAAAGGTACAGTGTCATCCTCACCCTTCAAGACTTGAATTCAATCTCAAACCCAGTCTGTTCAGCCACTGCACTGCTATAACCTGGGTTAAGGCACTTCAGGAGAAGTTTTGCAACATGGTTTCTTCCTTTCTGCTTTTGAACAAGTGGGAGGGTTGCTAAGAAAAGCCCCACTTCAGAAAATCATTACCTGTTACTAAATGAAGGTTCTCCTTTGGTAACAGAAATAGCCCCACTTCTTGTATATTTTTTGCTTTGAGTTGCCATCACCTCTCTTGCCCTCATCCTAGCTATTTTCTGAACCCCACTGACAGAAAATCAATCAGCAAGAGAGAGGAAAGCATTTCTATCAGTTTAGAGAGCACCTGAACTCATCAAGGCATGAGATGAATCCCAGGACCAGCCCAAGGGAAGTGAGGAGATGATTTGCACAAAGCAGCAAGTTACCAGGTGGCCAAATTTGGTACCTTATTTTGACTCTCCAAGCCTTGCAGCACCTCCTGTGAGCATTCATTACTTCATGGGGACCTTCTGAGGGTAATCATGCCATGGGTTACAATGCACTTGCTACAAATACGAGAGCCCTGCATTGGCGCTGGACAAATTGTTTTACTTCACTGGTATGTCTTGTTCTGCAGAGGGAGAGTTTGTACATGAACTCATCATCTTGGTTAGCTTATTGTGGCATTGCTGCTGTTCTGTCTCCATGTTGTTTTCCATCATTTTCAGAAGATTTAGCGTTTATGATAAGCAAGGGGCTTGAACGTGTACCACTGCTCAGGGTTTAATTTTCAGAGATAAGCACCTCTTTCCAAGGAATTTGGTACAAAGAAAGTCTTTGTCAAATCATATGTGTTGCTCTAGAGACCTCTTCACCTAGCACCACATCCCCCAGAAAAACTCATCCTGGCTTCTAGCATTTGTGTTGTAGCAAAGCAGACACCCTCCTCGTGTTCCCTAACCTCGTATGTTATGCTGACTCTCCCATCTGTGATCTGCTCACCAGCTGCTCCTGGTGCAGGAGGGCTCCAAGGAGGAGGCACAGGGCTCTGTACCATGGCCATGGCAAGGGCTGCACACAGCCTGGCCTTCCTCATAGCCAGTGATGGGATCCACTTCCCCAGCTCCAGTGCAGCTGGGAGTGCCCCAGTGTGCTCCAGCACATGGGGCATCAGCTGCAGAGGGGAAAAGCAGCTGAGGTCCCAGCAAAGACTACAGGAAAGCAGAGAGAAATAACCCAACACACTCCAGTGTGAGTCCCAGAGCCAGTGCCAGGACAAGGAGGGAAGCTGGTGACAGTGGAAGCCTGGAACAAGGGCCCTTACCCAAGGCATTTGCTGGTGTGAGGACAGTGCTGTGTGTCCCTGTTCCTCCCTCACAGACCTTGTAAGACAAGTCAGGCCAACAGGGTTCAGTGACCTGGTAGTCATGTTGTATCTTTAACCAGCTGTCTCTAGATCACATCAGCTAGAAATTGTCTGACCTGACCTTTCCCTGGCAGAAAAGGACCTGGAAGTGCTGGTCAACAGTGCCTGACCATGAGCCAGAGGGTGCCAAGGAGGCCAGTGGCGTCCTGGCCAGTATCATGAGCAGCGTGGCCAGCAGGAGCAGGGCAGGGATTGTCCCTCTGTGCTCAGCACTGGTGAGGCCACACTTCAAGTTCTCTCTTCAGTTTTGGACCCCTCACTTCAAGAAAGGCATTGAGGTGCTGGTGTGAGTCCAGAGAGGGGAACAGAGCTGGGGAAGGATCTGGAGCACAGAGGAGTGGGTGAGGGTGCTTAGCCTGGAGAAAAGAAGGCTCAGGCCTGGAAGTGCTCAAAAACAGTGTGGATGTGGCACCTGGGGACATGGGTTAGTGCTGGACTTGGCCATGTAAGGCTTACAGTTGGACTCAATGATCTTAAAGGTTTTTTCCAACCTAAATGGCTCTGTGGTTCTTTATTACTAGCAAGAGAGAAGAAGATGAAGCATCTGTAAGAGGAGAATGAGGATTTTAAGGGATGTAATTGCAGAACCTGCACAGAAAGGGTGTATTTTGCAAGGTTAGAAAGAGCTGAATTCATGTTGGTCTAAAGATAAAGGAAGAATTGAGCATGGCTTTCCTCACAGCTGAAAGAATGCAGAATAAGACAGGAAGGGTTTCCTTCAGGGTAAAAAAGACCAAAATTTTTTATCATCCCTAAGACAAAATGATCACTGAGTCCAGCCAACAGGAGTGATTCCTAGGCCTTCTTGTCAGGAAGCAAGGAGTAAGAATGGATGAATCAGGGACAGTGCCTTTTCTACTAGTCAGTGACTAGAACTGAATTCCTTTGGTGGACTATTTTGTTCATTGCACTAGTTCAGGTGAGTTTTTCTCTAATTTTCCCATAACTTTCAATCATCATCACCTCACCCTGTGCCTGAAGCATGCACTATACAAGTCCTAAGTGGATGATTACAGAAATTTTTCTATCTGAAAGGGATTTTTGCCTTTCATTCAATATGTCAAATTTATGTAATGAAGTGACAAGTGCTAACATTCTGCCCACATGCTACTTTTAAGCATTTAAAAATAATTTCTTACGCTTCAGCAAAATCTCTGGTTTTACTCAGGTAAAGCAAAGTAATGATGTTAAAATAAAATCAAAAGAAGAAAGCCCACAAAAACTAAAGAATAAGGACAGGAACACTATTTTTAGTCTGAAAAATTTTAGTTTTGTCCCAAGGATGAAATGTGCAAAGTTAATTCCATGAATTGGGATGCTAAGCCCTTTACTGCAGAGTGGCACCCGTGGAGAGCTTTACAAGAGCACAGCCTCTCTGCTCTGCTGGCTGTGCCATCATTACCAATTAGCAGTGGAGAGGAGTCCAGCAACCCTCCAGGCACGGAGCAAATGTGTGCAGGGGGAACAGCTGTACCCTGGAAGGTTCCAGAGTTCTCTGGGAGCTCAGCCTCCACAACTGCTGCAAGCTGTATTCCCTCTCACTGGAGCTACACCGTGGTCCCCAGGCTTTCATTAGTTATTTTCCAGTTTAATGGTGAAAGTATGAGGCTGGTGGTGGTGGCTGAGTGTGGACAGAGTCTCTGTAATCTTCCCTTTGGAGCTCGGCTGAGCTTCCTCTCCCAACCCAAATGAGCCTTGGCGTTGCACAACTTGGGGTCCCCTGAGGAGAAATCACAGATCATGCCAAACTGCAGACAGTATAATGGCAAGGTGGGGAAATACTAATTAGGTGTCAGATGGAGACCACCAGCCTTATTTAACTGTGAGGTCAAGCTGACTGAAACCTTGTCTCCAAATTAGATATAGACAAACTGTTTTGTGAGCAACATTTCCGATAAGATCTCCTTTTTCTTCTGTTTGCACACAGGAAGCAGACGAAAACTCTCAGAAATGTTCTCTTAGTTGTTCCTTGAACCGATGTTTTTTGTGACCAGAGAGGCATGACTAAGGGCTAGACTGTCTGGTTTACTTTGTCCTATCAGCCCCCCAAAACATGATCAGATCCAAAAGTTAATTCATGCCTTCTCTGTCTTTCTAGACTCAAAGGAAAAAGGTATTTGGATCCATTTGCATCCATCCAGACAACACAGGGAATTTTGATCTTAACTCCTTGGCAGGAGTAGATTGCACTATGAGCAAGCTGGGCTTGGAGAAACACTCTGTACCAACATTTATAGCCCAGGAAAAAGCCTGTCAAGGCCTCCTCATTCCTGATGGTGTCTTGGGCACAGCCCTACGGGTCCAATGCTGTGCTCCTCCATTCTGACCACAGCCTTTGACCAAACAAAATAAAAATTATATTAAAAAATCGGTTCTGAAGGAGTTTGCTTCCAGCAGTGACAGAACCTCTTCTGCAGCAACCGTGGGGATGTTTCTGGCTAAACACAACAGAGCTACCTCATGTAATGGGGCCGTAAAGATCCCAACAGAGCTAACATCCAATTAGAGGTCCTGGATGCCCAAAGGAAAATACTTCTTTGGATAATGGAAGTGACAAGGGGGCTGCACAGGGCCATAAAGCTGAAAAGTCAAACAAGAAGAATATTGTTTTCTTCTTCCCTCTCCTTTTTAAAGACTTTCTCTCAAGAGGACAGGAAACCAATTTAATTCCAATGATATAATACTGCCTAAACTGGCCGTGGTTCAGCTCCTTGTAGTGACAGCACTGTAAAGCTATGCCCTTTTTTTTGAGCTAAGCTTGTCTGACTTCAGCTTTCACTTCAAAAATGTTGACTGTTCAAAAGGGAAAAAAAAAAGTAAATTATATTTTACAAGTTCACTAATGACCTAATTCTGAACTATAATAAATGAAAGAATTAGAGAAGGAGCACTCATGTTAACCTCTGAGAACCAGGTAAAGGAAGATTTCTCTTTCAAAATATATAAAACCCTCACACTAAAAAAAACAAGAAAATGAACCTATAAGTAAATTCTGAGACCACAGGGGCCTTAAAAGACCCCTTCCTTCCAGAAGAATGAACACATCCTTAAGCTGTCTTTCTGTCATAAGTCCAAATGCTATTCAATTCAAAATTTTAGAAGTTACCAAATAGTCTGATTTAGAGTGTGTGTGTCTGGCATTTAAAAAATGGGACAAATCTCATAACAGACACAAGTAATTACGTTCCTCATGAAATTGCCACAGGAGGAAAACTTAAGGCTACTTTGCAGATCATTTGAACAAATGAATTTTCATTCAGACACAATTATTGGGTTTTTTTTCCCAAAGCATCACAGGGAATAAACAGAGGTTGTTTGCTTTGTTGTGTGGAGGAATAAGGGCTCTCAGTTTTGATGTGTTTCCCTTGACTTAGCTTCTTTTCAATTTCAACCAGTCACTGTAAATTGCATCTTTGACAGAGAATCAATTTTATATTCACCAAATGGTAAGGAAACAGGGTTTTTCATTTTCATAATTATGAGTTTCCCACATATTTGTTAGTACATGTTGGAAAACTGTCACATGTTCCTCCAAAGAGCAAGAAAAGTTCCTCAGCTGACACCAAAACAAAGGTGTGGTATCTGATAGTCATTTTAGAGTTGTAATTAAAAAAAAAAAAAAAAAAAAAAAGAAGTCTTTAAGTTCATGGAATTGAACTTAATTCCACTAATTTAAGTTCATGGAATTAGAATTGCAGACAGGTTAGGAAATGTGCTTTGCTCTCTGCTAAGATACTTCATGTCAGATTCAACACTGAAAAGAGTGCATTAAAAAAAGAGAGATCTCTGATTTATTCTTGTGTTTGCAGCTTGTAAGGAGCAATATTATTCCCCAGACTACATCCCTTGCTTTCTAGAGCAGCTGTTCTCATGGGCACAAAACCAGAGGAACTAGTTGGAACTTTTTCCCCAGATAGAAAAACAAACCAGAGAAAAATGGTGTAAAATTCTGCCTTTTTATTTCTTTCAACTTTTGTTTAGAAAATGAAAAGTTATGAGCCTCTAATTTCGTCACTAATATTTTTCTGTGGTGAACAAGTGGAAGCTTTCTGTGAAATGAGAAACAGGAAAAAAAGCTGTCACCAGATATCTGAAAATTTACTGCCAGCTATTTAGCAATTTTTGCCATGGCACATGCATCCTTTTTGATTTAGAAACCCCCTCCTGACAGAATGGCAACATCTCTTTGGGTGACCCGGATCCCCCCAGCTACCGCACACCGTATTTTACATTGCTTAAGTTCACCAGATTTCCATGCACCACTTCCCCGAGTCAATGCAGAAGGATTCTTGGGGCTGGTCTTAGGACAGTGGCATTTGGGGGAATCTCAGTTATGCAGGGCATTCACAAATGTATGTAGTGCCACTCACTGCCTGCCACAAAGGGCCTATTTTTTAAACTGTCAAAGAAACACTTGTGGCATTGCGGAAACCAGAGAAAAGCTGTCAATTCTATTATTAAATTGACATTCCACACATGCTACTTTGAGATGATAGTCCATAATAAAGTTGCCCTATTTCTTTGCCCTCTATTCATGTCACTACCTAAAGTTTTCTCTTGCATCTTCCCCAGACACTGAGTGATAGAGCCTCAGACATGTAAGCTCAACAAGAGGTCGTCATTGTGGAGCGGTGACAGATGTTTACAACACCTGAAAAACATGAGGGGGTGAAGGTCCTAAAGCACCCTTGGTACTCCAGGCTATTACAATGCACGGAGCAAGGACAGTGACATCTCCCAGGGTATTGTCAATCAAGGAGTGCTGAAACAAAGGGGGACAACAGGGACCATTGTAATCCCGTTGGAGGGAAGAGGGGGGAAGAAAAGCATAACAAGGCTTTGTCCTGGTCTTCAGAACACAGCCCCATCTGTGTGTTTCTCTAGCTGCTGCAAGCTAACAGGATAACACGGGTTGATCTGACCCTGATGGGAATTGATACAAATTGGATGCTAATTCCATTGTGTCCAGCCCTCCAGTGGGGCCACAAGGCTTCCCCAAGGAGAAAGGAGCTCCCACTTTCCACGCTTGTTTGTTTTTAGGCTTGTCTAGAAAGATGTGGGTTGCAGGAGCCTGGGTTTCCCAGGTAAGCTGTGCCACCCTGCTTCCTGCTGGGAAGCTTCTGTGGAAATAAGAGGACAACAGAGTCTCTCACCCTCAGGGGTGTCTGATTTAGTAAGGGCCTGTGATTGACAGCTGTTAAGAGGAATGACAAGATATTTTACATCTGTTTGGTGTCCTGACTGTCACCCATTCCTTCCCACACTGGCTATTGTCATTCTTCCTATATCCAGGAATCCTACTGCTGCCAATGCAAATGTCAGACCACTGTGGAGCTATAGTGCCACGCAGCATACATTACACAAGAAATGAGGAGTGGATCAGGGTCATTGCATTGGGAATGCAACGAGTCCAAAGTATGTTCATTATCCCAGACCTAACATTTTGGACCAATAATTGGACCACCAGCTACTCAGTTGTGCATATCAAATCAGAGAATAAATCAAACACACATGGAGTTTTCTCTACTTTTTTTTTTCCTTTTCCTTGCAATTTATTTATTATTTACTCTGCAGCAAACCTTAAGTCTTCCTCCAGTGATGATGAATGAATAATGCAGCATATCCACAGTGCTTATTATGCACAGAAAACTCATATTTCTCCACTCCTATAGCATTCACAGGGACTTTGGATTTCCATGGTTTTTATATTCACAACAAATTTGCTAACTGTTAAGGAGCACTTTTGGTATCCTGACAGAAACAACATATGAATGTAAAGAAAATAATTTTGGAGAAACCACTAATTTTATCATGACTTGAAATACCACTGATGAGACAGACAAAACTGAAGTCCATCCTTCAAGGATGTTTTGTACAGTTAATGAAGACAATGGGTTTTGCTCTAAATCTGGCCCAACACAAGAAAAGAAATAAAGCTCACCATGCAAAACCATGAATGACCTGCCCAATGAAGTCTATCTAAACTAGAAGGGATGTATAACTAATTAAAATAAACAACAGTTACACTGAATCCATTCTGTCTTTATCACTCTCCAACCCACTCCAAGAGGAAATACTGTGTAAATTATGGGCTCTGCAGCACGCCTGGAGCAGTAGCAAACCTGGGCCTTGGAGCAGAGTTGGCAAGTGAGCTGCAGAGTGAAGGATCCTTCACAGGATTTCAGTCAGCTTCAAAAGTATCATCACCCTTCAGCTAAAAATATCTCAAGCTCTGTTAAGCAAATCTAAATTCAGCCCACCAGTGTTTCCCCAGGAGGGGTAAACTACAGAGCACCTGTGTGCTACATTCTTGGTGCAGAATTCTAAAGCATGAGAAATACAGCACTTCCAAATTGTCCTTGCACCACAGGCATTGTCAAATCTCCAGCTTGAAATGGTCTGGATAACACCTCCAAGGTCTTACTGTTGGCCTTTTCAACCCAAGGAGTGATGGCAATATTGTTTATTTCAGGAGTTAACAACTGAATTGCTCAGATCAAAGCCTCTGGGACTCTGCATTCATGTTAGGCTGCTATGGAAGACTGACATGGACTAATCAAATGAGATACAGCCTCATTTCTGAAAGGGTGTGCCTGGTGATGAAAAGGGATGTAACATGCTCTTTAGAGCATGGCTGAAATACAGCTTCTTCAAAGGAGAAACTCAATTCAGGTGACAAACCCTGTGGATAAGGTGCTATGTATCTACCAGTCAGCAGAAAAAGGGACTTCTCTACTCATTTCTATCTCTTTAATTCCTTCTGAGTGATACTCTTCATGAAGGAATGAAGAACTTTTTTGTCTTTCTTTTCCCTATGGCTTGTATTTCTAGTTCTCCTATTTTTTCTCTCTTACCCTCTGGGACAGATGGTGGAAACAAAGCCCTTGAGCAGTGAACACTCTACAGGTCACTTGGTCCACACAGCATTGATGGAACTGCTACTGAAGACCCATTTCTTGCAAGTTACTAAAAACCTGGCATCCAGGCTTTAACTGCTGATTGGAACTCCATTCCATTACTAAATCAGAAATAATCAAAAAGTTCAATGTAGCTTCTAGCTGACCTGCAGCCTAGTCAGCTCTCAGCATAAACAGTGATGTACAGCCTAACAATCCTAATATGTTCTCACTGCTGCACCTACTAAATAAACTAAAGGAGAAGATGAGCTCTTCTGAATATACTTATAAAACATAATGATAGTGAGACAAGGCAGTTTTTGCATTTTTCTCTCTAAACCTTGAGGTCCACAAAGAAAGCTTTGGCTCTGTATTTATTCCTCCAGCATGCAGCTTTATTTTTCCCATAGAACATCGCTGTTGGCACAACAGAAGAACAGGAGGCTGGCAAAGTGGCATGAAACAAACAGCCCAGACCTTTCCCAAGCTGTTCCTGCTCCTACTGCATAACTAAGAGTTTAATAAAATGTGCTACCAAGATGCAAACATCTTGCACCCATTCAAGCATTTTCTTTATTAACTTAAGTGATAAACCTGCCCATTCAATGCACATGTTCAACTACAAGCAATCTCAACCATCTGAGCCAAAATCTAATATAAAAAGACAAAGTGATTTTCAGACAATGGTAATAACATTCAGCATACTCTTTCCCCAGTTCAAACACAAGGAGATGGAGCAAGATTCCTGCAATCTGCTGGCTCACAAGAGAGAAGAAACTATTGTGTGGATTTGAACTCTAGTGTGTTGCCTTTAAGCATTTGGTGGTACTCACTACTGCTTAAGAAGATATTTAGAATTCCAACATGAAAGGTCTGTTTCATATTTTAAGCCCAATAAATCTCGATCACAGCTCTCAATTGAGACAGCAGTCTGGCAAAACTACACGGACAGCAGACACTGTACTGTGGCTCTTTCTCCCCACTCAGCCTCTCCCTCCCCCACCTCCCTCAAATTGAAGTTTATTGTTGCCAGAAAAAACAAGAAACAGCATATCTGAAACTTAATCTTCCTTAAATTTGCAGAGCAAGCCTACAGAGAAGATTAACCATATAAGCAGGGCATACTTTCTTATTCCTCTTGGGATATGCATCATGCTTTTCCCCCCACCCAGCGTTTTCTGTTGTTATTGATCACTGAGTTTCACCCCTCAGCCAGGCCAATCTTGGCAAAGTTAGTACTCCTTTGTGGGGTGGGATTGTTTTCTTCTTTTTTAATACACCTTAGCTGTGAAAATAAAAACCTGTTTGATGCAGCTACTGCTGGAGAGATATTGTTGAGAGATGGATGTACTGGTGGAAGACAGCAAATTATTTTATGCTTAATTAAAATACACTAATTACAGTTCAGTCACCAAGGGTGTTAGGAAGCACACCTTTTTAGTATAATTCAGAAATGTATCTAACTACAACTTTCAGCTGGCCCAAGAAGCAGACAGCTTTCTGTCCCTCTCCTTGCCCACTAACACTCATCTGCTGAGGATTCTGGACAGGTACCTGAAGGGTAGAGTGGTTTTGACTGGTATTACTCTTTTTTGAGACCAAAACCTGCTCAGGCAAGATCTGGATCCTAATGAAGCTTGTGAAAACCCTCAGGTAGCCTCAGAAGGTTTTGGGAAATATGTAGGTTTGTGGAGTCGATTCAATGTTATTGATGGAGCACTTGATGCTTTTCCAGGGGATGATCACTTACAACTTAAACAGAGAGGTGTGAGAATACCCTGTGAGGTACTGAGGTTCCTGTGCTCTCACTGGAGGAGCATTCCTCACGAGAGATCCCAGTGCAAGTACAATCAAAATGTGGCAGCAGAGTTTGCCAGCAGATTGATGAAGTTGTTCCATTTCTAACAGAAAGTTAGCATTTAGTTAGGCAGGACAAAAATGCACAGACTTTGAATACAAAGACATATAAAATGTAAGTGAAAATGAGTTTGCTTGCATAGATTCACTGCTGTTTACATGAGAAAACAGAGCATTGAACATCTCACTATCATCACAGGCAGAGGATACAGATTTGCATCACTTAACTCCTAAATCAACCCTTTAACTTTCCTCTGACTGAGACCATTTCTCCGTGGAAGTTCTGGTTTCAATACCCTCAGAAATTAATTATCTATCAGAGATAAGTTATTACTACAACAAGGGACTAAACTAAAAGCAGTAACATCTTGTGTAAGCATGTGTAGGGCCAAACAATTTTAATTTTGGCAGAAAAAAAAAATGGCACACTTTGAATTCCCGCTTTGAATTTTGGCTCTGCTATACCATACTCACATGGCATATGTGAGAACACGTGTGAGTCCAAAAGAACAGGAAGAAAAGAAAACCTAAATCCAAGTAAGTTTCATCCAGTTTGTGCTCCAAACTTCCTGCAGATCTGGATGCAGAACTTCAGCTTTACTTGCATGACTGATTTAACAGTATGTGAGGAAAAACTCATGCTATCCATGATTTTGGCAATTTTATAAGGTGAGCTGTTTCTGCTCAGAGGATAATCACAGGGGCAGGTTAGAAAGGCTGCTGGGAATGTTAAGGGAAGGCCTCTGCTCTGGAAAAAGGCTCATTCTTTAATTGGTGCTTATTTCACACTGAAGCCAACATGCTGAAGAGCAGATCCCATATCAGAGGAGATCCGAGCAAGAGGCTTCACCCAGAGGTGATTCCCAGGATAAATACAGACACAAAAGTGGGAATGCTCAGAAGTGCTTGGAACTAAAGAGGAACTAGGTGACACCAAGGTCTTGGGCCCTACACCTGGAGCATTCCAGTGTCATCAAGGGCTTTGGAGAGAGTTCAGCTCACCATCTGAAGGTTAATTTTGTAACACACAAGGGAGTTACAAATAGGAGTAACTCTGTGTGCAGAGCCTCAAGAGTTGGACTGTTTTCCACCTGGCCTGATTTGCCATGTTATCAAGTATCCTGGAAAGAGAGACTTGGAAGAAGGTGCAGAGAGGATTAATTACCTCTCAATTAGGTAAAAATCCCAAACCAGATCACAATGATCATCATTCTTCCAGCTGATGACTGAAAGAACCTTTCCAGCTTGTTTTGGGCTCTGGGTTTTGGTTCTGATTTGTTTTCTACTTGAACATGTTGTCCTCAAGGTTTTAGTACCACACACAAGAACTTCCAGCCCTTCCATTTTATTTTTTTGGCAAATATCACTTCAGCCCAAGAAAAGTGTGACATCTGCTGAATTCAGTCTTTGCTCATCCTTATCACAACTGGATGCAATTTTTATAATAAAAGTACTGCAAGGCCACATTTCAGTGGCAGAACCTATTTTTTTTTTCATGAGAATTATTTAAATCAGATAATGTCAGTGGGTTTTTCCTTTTCTCTTAAAGGCAGTAGAAAATGGAGGAAGAATATGGAAATCATAGTTTTTTTCCATTAATAGATTTCATGGAACTATTCTATCGCCTACAGGCTGTGGTTTGCAAAACAATTTTTCTTTTAAGCCATCTAATAAGAAGAAGGGGGCACTCTTCTGAGCAAAATTAAAGAACACCAAAGAACTTTTATTTCTGATCAGCAGCATTCAGAAGTCACTCAGATTACATTCTTTATAAAGCTGTTACAGTACCACAGGCCAGATTAAAGGGAATTTTCTAAGACCTAATTTTCTTTAGATCTAAATCTGTCTTTAGATGACCTTCCTGATTTAATCCAGATCATGAGCATGCTCAACACTCTTTTCTATATATTTGGTTGAAGCCTGTGAAATGGAATGCAGTATCAGAGCTGCCCTTATTTGTAATTTGTCTGGGAGGTGTTCCTCTAGATGATAAGCACAGGTCTCCCTTTTTTTTTTTGTTATACTTTTATGAAAGGCTCATCTAACTTATTGATATCCTGAATAGGTGTTCCATTATAAAGGACATGGTGTTTTTGCTATTGTAATATTGTGGATTTTTTTTTCTGCAAAAGGTATTAAGTTTTTGAACTTAAAACTACTAAGAGGGGGAAAAAATAAAGAGAAAACTCCAAGAATTAAAAATAAAGAGAAACAGCTCTTTCTCTGGGAAATTTTTTTCTTTTTTTACTATAATCATTCTATATTTAGAAGCTATTGGTCCAAACACAGTCTTTATTTCTAGACTTCTATCACTTTAATTTTAAGTTCCTTACCCACTATATCTGAGAGTCAAATAAGCAAGACTCAGAGAAATACAATATTTAGATGTGACAAAACATGCTGTTATGCTACTGCAGTGCTTCCACATTGAGTTTTGCTTACTTCCAGAATCTAAATCTTGCAGGTTGAAAGTTCCTCAGAAAAAAAAATGTTATATATAACACATATATATATAATTATATCCCTTAATTCAGCCTTGTGGCAACAAAGTGGGGATTTCAAAATGCATGGAAGAAATGGGACTTTAAAAGAAGACATGAATCAAATAAAAGCAGAATCCTGCATGTGGTGCCCTTAAATTTCTATCTTTTAGAAATACACTGTTTACAGATTAGTTACTGGTATGATTGTTTTTCCCACAACCTGACATTACAGAATTAAACTTTCCCACAGGAAGACCAAGGATGATCCACAAGATCCACAAAACCCACAGGTCCAGAAGAAGGTGCTGAAAGTTTTTGTCCCAAGTACAACCCAGACTAGAAATGCCCATGGCAACAAAGAGAAGGAGAGGACTTGGCAGGGCAGTTAAATGCTTAATGCTCCCTAATGCATTCAAACATTTGATCATAGCTGTTTTCCCCAGACTGCACACCATTTTCTGTCATTACAATAATTGGGTGTATTTCTGTTGGACTAAGGGAATGCCTTCTGTTTAAGCTTCTGTTTAAATGACTGTTGGAAGTGCAATTGTCAGCCAGCAGACCACAGCACTAAACCCAGCATTCGCTGAGCACTCTATTTGAACTCTGTTAGGAACTATTTGGGCAAGACTTTTTAATACACATTTTAGCCTGGGTAATTTTCAGAAAAGCAGTCCATGATGTTGTTGACTATGAAAGGCAAAAGAAAATTTTCCTATGAAGACCAATTTTGCAACCAGAGGGCTGCAGCACCCTATTAATTCTGAGTGCCCAGGATCCCTCGGGTATGGCTTATAGTAAAACATTGATGGTGTCCACCTGGGAAACCCAGAGATATTCCTAATATAATTTCCAATATTGCGTTCAGCTCAGATATGAAATATATCCATGGCAGACAGATGACCAAATATAAGAATAAATGTCTCAACCCACAATGATATATACAGTATTTCCACATACATCCAATGCTGACGTAAATGGGAATAAGGGTATATCTTCAAGTCATTGTTCATGAAGCACACATTGTACAAGAGAAAAACAAGTGTATTACTGATGGCAGGAGTTCTCTGACCCAGCCTTCAGATTTGAACATCCAGCCTGCCTTGACACTATAAACATGCTTGGGCAAGGCAGCAGCTGTGTCTAAATAACTGCAATTTGCTACAACATTAGAAGATAGAAAATATTAAAAGCTCTTCAGAAAACATCCCTAGTATTATGTCATTAAAATTGTTTATCAGTTAGTGAGTCAAGAAATTAGACCACTAAAAAGATGGCTGTGGTGGAGGACCAGAGAAACTAAATCTATTACTGAAATCCAGGAAGGAACCAGAAAATATACATTGTCCTAGCTCAAGACCTTGCTTTCTCTCTCTCCTTTCAACTTGCAATTTACTTCCCAGCTGAAGAATCATCTTCTTTCCCAGCAGGTCTATAACCTTGTCCCAGTGTCTGCCCTTATTCTTTGCCTCCTCACATACCTGTTGCATTTTATTTTCTGTCTTCAGCTTGTATCCACTGCTGGCTGTGCTACACACCAAAGGTTGAGTTTGCTGGGTGGGTTTGGTCCAAAGTGAGAAATGGAGAGAGTCCTTCCTCTAAAAACACTCATGGCACAGCCAAGATGTCCTTTGTTAACTTTCTGTACTCGGTGCAATAATGCAGGTAGTCACACTTTTTCAGCCAAAGCACTTTTCTGCAAAAGAAGGGAAAGGCCTCTCCTAAAATTGATCCTTTTGGAGACAGGTTTTGTTCCAGTTTGTCTCTTTTGTATTTAGGTAAAGGACCCCAAAATATTTCAGTTTTGTTCCTAAAAGACAAGATTTTAGGGAGACATTTAAAATGATTGGAAAATAAAGCTGGACTTGTCGGTCCTCAGCTGCTCTAGCTGAACATTTCGGTTGATATTTGCGAATAAAGCATTTCTTAAGTTTTCTTGTTGCATTTTCTTACCATTTTTCTAACCAATCCCAGTTCTAAGAGCTGTGTCTTTGGGCTGAGGACTCAAGTTGCCTTCTGGAGACAGTGAGCCCAAGAAGGCCAGATTGTCTCAGAGGCTGATCTTTGCTTTCTCATAGACCCCTCCTTGCCTCAGCTTGCTGCTCCTCCAAAGCCAGCTCTTACTAGTTCTGCTTCAGAGCAAGCATGCAGACAGCATATCAAAAGAGGCTTTCAGCAGCCTGCTCTGAGCCTTGGTTTCCACATAGATGGGAAGAAGACATTCAGCTCTTTATTTCACACAACTGAGGGACTCGGGCCGCGTTGCCTTGAAGAACCGCTTCAAGTACCGGGAGTTGTTGAAATTATCCAAGGCTTTTTAGCTGCTAAAATATTCCCTCCCATATGCTGAGTGTCCACTTTGAAAACCTTGCTCATTCTTTCCTGCATCTGGCATAGATTTCCAGGGGGGTGGGGTGGGCTCTGCGGTCGGCGTGAGACGCGCCCGGCTTCGCAGCTGCTGCTTCCTTCCTCTGACAACGCAAAAAATATCTTCAAGGAGGGAATCCCGTTTAACATGCAAGTGCTGATACCAAAGATGCTTCAGCTTCTCGTCCTCTCTGTGACAGGGTCCTGAAGCAAATTGTGCAGCTAAAATTAACCCATAGGCCGCCCTCCTGCAGGCTTCACTCCTTCTCTTAACTTCTGTCGCCACTGAGCTCAGCGCAAACACCATAAAATTAAAATATAGTTCAGTAACTTGTAGTAAGCAATTCTCTTTGGTGAGCTTCATCCCCTTTCAGATTATTTTTTTTCCCAGACAGCTTTGATTTTTACACATCCATTTACATTCAGCTGATATGTGCCAAGTACAATTCCAGTCACAGATTATTTTTCCCTGCTTTTGATAGTATTTCTGCATACTGGCAAAACTGGCTGCAGAGAATGTTTTGCAACAGGGTAAAGAAATTATACAGGGGTCAGGGTATTGTCCATACATATAATGGAAACACTGGATGTTATGACCTAAACAGAAGGGACAGAGGCAGTACAGATGTTAAAGTTTAATCAGAGTCTCTTAGAGAGTTTATGTAGCTAAAACTTATACCCAGCATGAGGACACTTACATGTAGCAGACCTCAGCCTTGTTATGTTCTGTGTGGAAAGGGATTTGCTTAATTAGAATATAAACAAGATGCAGATTGCATTTAGCTGCAGGTGGGCAAGCACTTTTAAGAACATCAACCACATCCATATTGTGCCCAAAGGGGGAATTTTTTTTTCCTATACCTGTCCCTAGCTCTTCAACAGTGACATTATTGGGTGATAACAAGTCACCACTCTTTAGGGCATCTGTGGAAAATGATGTGTGGGGTTTCTCTCTGTAGGCAGAAAGAAACCTGTCCCAAGGATCAATAACATGGTTTAGCAGGACCCTCTGTGTATCAGAGTTGGAAGGAACCCTCAAGGATCAAGTCCAACTCATAAGTGACTGGCTCAAACAGGGATTGAACCCCCAATCCTGGTGTTATTAACACCATGCTCTACCCAGCTCAGCCAAGCTCAGGGTCACATAATCATATCCCAGAGCAGGGTACAGACAACTCATTTTTGATCCTCCTAAAAATTTCACTGAGATGCCGCTGACCTTATCCAAAATATACCAACGAGGTGAAAAAGAAGAGAAATTAAGTGTATTCCATCCATGGGCTAAGAGACAGCAGTGCAGTGTCTCCAGTCCATGCAGAGTGAGGATTACCCTGAGTTTAACAGAGAAAACTGATGGAATGGGCCAGGTTTAGCTGGGGGTTTGGACTCTGCTCAGCCACACTTAAGCTAGATGTCCCTGTCAAGATCAGTCCCACAGCCAAGACACTTCTGTGGGCACGTCAACACAGCCACAGAGCAGCAGCTGATCTGGGCATTTCAGGAAGGGGCTCAGGGAGAAGCAGTGAGCACTGGGGCTGAGTGGGGAAGCAGAGGTTGCAGAGCAGTATTCTTGGCTCCTATTTAACCCAATTTCTTCCCTGCCCATTCCTCTGCACAGCTGAAAGCATCAGCCACAGGCAGGTCTGACATCTGTCCCAGGACACAGCAGGGAGCAGCAGAGCTTTTCCTTCCTCGAGCTCCCGCAGCCCAGCTGGGCCCAGCTGGCCCTGCACACTCACAGGACTGGGAAAACAGATGAATTACTGTCACTTGGACTACCTGAATTAAGCACTGAGGGTCTGAGTCCCTTAGAGGAGTTTTGCCTTTAGAACGGTTTTCTCTGCCTGTTATTTCTCAGCAAGAACATTTTTGATCCAACTGCTAGTCCAGCTTATTTTACATGGGGCTATAATTTTCAGAGCCTTTCAACCAGTGCTTGTTATCTACTTAGATAGGAATGCCTGTTTTTGGTCTTTTTCAAACAATGTAAAAACTATGCAAGCAAGTGGATTTTAGTCCAAATCCAAAAAGCTGGTACAGAAGATGCATAAATCTTAAGCTACCCCTATGCACCAAGCAGTCAACCTTCATTACATCTATTGGTTTTGTGCTATTTGCACCTGAATTTTAGCCAGGAGAAGTGTTACCATGGTTGACTAATTTTTAAGTGAGGAGTGACCATCTCCAGGAAAAAAAAAAAAAAACTTTAAAAAAAAATTTTAATATAGCAATGATCAAATGCATTCAGGGCAAGGAATTATTATCTGCCTGTGAATTGCTCAGCCTGGAGGGATTTCAATGGGTCCTGGATGACTGAAGATAAATGTATTAATTTCTCTGTTTGCCTCTAACTGGAAAGATTATCTGTGGATAATTTCTGCAAAGGTTTTCCTTCCTTGGCCCTTCCCAAGCTGTTTATTCTTGGTCATATGGAATCTACCTCCCACTATTGTGAACCTGGAGCAGTTTGATTTAGCAGCTGCTAATTACTGTGTGCAGCTTCCTTATACCTAAATAGAATTAAAATGTTATTAATTATGCTTATTCTCAGTTATAGTGTAGTCAGCTCTCATTCAATAGCAGAGTTTAACTCAATCTTCACACAGTAGGATAAATGCACTAAGAGGATTAAGGATGGCTGAGTGTTTGTGGCTTTGGTGTTTTAGTTTATTTGGGTTTTTTTGTTGGTTTTTCTTTTTTCTTTTTGATTGGTGCTTGTTTGTCCCATTTGCTTGGGGTTTTTCTAAGATATTCAGGTCCTGAAATCAAAAGTGAAAAATATATTCCTCCTTTCTATGTTCCTCTTCCTAACAAAAGTCAGACCATTTAAGGGGGAGAAGTAGTAAACAAGGAATATTTCTTGCTGATGGGTCAGCCCCAGTTTTATGTAGGCTGAAAAGTAGATTGTAATCCTGTGAAACAGCAGCATACTTTTGTTCCTCCCTCCCTGCCCCCATCCTGAAAACACACATGGTTTGACAAAATGCCACTAGAACGTGCTTGAAAACAGTGATCTCATTGTGAAGGCTGAAAACTTAGGGCTCAGTATAGCTGGATGATTGAGAAGCACAACATGCTCAACAGATGTAAAAACTGTATAATTCATGACTTTCTCAAGTGGGGAATGAGCTTCCACAGCCAGTTACTAAACCACTGCAAGAGGTGTAAAATATCCAGCGATTTCCTACGCGAGTGCACCAACTATTTCAGATATGCACATACTACTTGTGAGTCTTGGCTAGTGGTCACTGGGGTTATTTCTCTCTGCTCTGCTCCGTGCTTGTTTTGGGGTATTTTAATAAGAGAGGAGAGACTCAGCATTTTATCCTTTATTTCCCTATTAAATGGCAGGAAGGTGGGGGGAAGGGAACAAGCAAACAAAACTCCAAGCAACTTAAGTCCAGAGAAAACTTAAAAGGAGATTAAAAACCTTGGACTTCCCACTTGTCCTAGTGAGCTGGCAGGAAAGCCAGTTTAATCCAACTGGGTTTGTTGCTCCCTTGGGTCTGCAATCCTGCATAGACCTCCCTGGCAGGCTCTGTAATTTTGGAAAGTTAGCTGAGGCTCGCACGATCCCTTTCCATTTCTTTTTTTTTTTTTCCAAAGAGTTTCCATCCCTTGGCTCCTTCTGAACCTCAGAACCCAAAGCAATTAATTTCTGAAACTTTCCTTAAAATTTCCATATTTTCTTCCTTTAAGCAGCTCTCTGCTACTGCACATAGTTTCTGCAGGGCCTCACAGGGGAAGGCTGCTGAAATTTCTCACTTCCAGACCCAGCAGGCAGCTGGAAGACATTTTACCTTTCCATGCTACAGGTTAGAACCATGTCAAGGCCGCTTCTAAATCGTGCCCAGAGGACTTCTTTCTCCCTAAGGATTGTCATTCCTGTCCTGGCTGCACCTTCTTCAGGTCCAGACATATTCCCCCAAATAGGAACAGCCATCCCCACCCTTCTAAAACTACCTTTTTTCCATACTCTCAATAGAACTATGTGCCAGAAAAGTAAAGAAAAATAAATTAGTGCGTGGGTACAATCCTGGGTGCCAGATTGCCAGCATCTGGTCAGAAAATAGGGAATTAGCCTGGGAAACAGGAGAGAAAAAAAATAAATATCAACCTTGGCCCATCAGCTGTGCCCCAAAATATGTAAGTTTTGAAAGTGGATCTCTTTACAAGAAGAACACAAATGAGACAGAATTATGGCATGTCCACCACCTCCCAGAGTTTTGAAGAAGTCTTCCCAAATTAACATGCCTCTTTAATTTAGACTGCAAAGAGCCTTCTCAGCAGCTCCCCAGCCTTCACAGCTGCTGGCAGGTAAAAGAGAACGGAGCAGGAGAGAAGAGTAGAAGAGTGAATATTCCTTTTGGGAATATGCAGCCCCTGAAAGCAGAGACTGATTTAGAGATTTCCTTTAGTCAGAGGTTATTGTGATGCTCATGTGGCTGTCCCCTAGCATTAGTTTATCACTGCTGCCATGCAGTAGTAGAGTACATTTGGGTACAGTATTTTCATGTGAAACTTCACTTTAAAAGACTTGTAGCTTCCCCTCCCTCTTTGCTTTTTTTTTTGGGCAAAAATTTCTCATACTCACTGAATGCCCAAAGTGCATTATTATTTCTGGCCACGTCTGAAGACACCCACGTGTAAAAAATCATAGGTAGTCCAGCTGTTACATATGGTTAAATTCTTTATTGAGATGGAATAAATCATCTCCCCTTCTCTCTCTTTTTCTAAGGCTTCAGATTTGGCAGGTACCTACTGCTGAATGCTGAACTCATGCCTTGTCCCAGTCGAAGAATCTTCATTTCACATGACACAGGAATAGCATGCCAGGTGTAGTGAAATTTAACCATACAATTAGTTTTCCTTTTTTCACTTGGACCTCATGGAAACAGAGAAAGGTGCATGACTCCAAGGAGGTACTGGGTCACGATAGACAAATAGTCTCTGGCATAGAAAATCTTTCTATCTCTGTCCTAGGAGAATGGGGGGTTTTCCCTTCTCCTCCAAATAATCTTCTTGCTGCAGTTAAAAACACCTTTTCCTTCCTCCAGCTCAAGAAGCAGTCACACATTCATTCACAGAATGAACAAGTACCAACAAAATCCCCCAAAATCGGTGAAGATTCTTATCTTTAGGTCAATATTACAGAACTGTAAATATAGACAACCTCCCTGCCAACTCTGCAGGCACCAACATGCCACCTTGCTATAGGTGATGGTTTGATGAGGATGAAGTAGCAGGTAAAATGGTTGCAGAGCCTTGGCTTTCCTGCAGACTTCATAACTAAGCTGACTAGTTTGTCATTTGGAGAAATGTTGGCAAAAACTAAATGCACATTTCGTCCCAAGTTTGAATTGGTATTTTAGATAACTTAAAAAAATAAAAAGGAAATTTAAAAGATTTATTTTTCAAAAGATTCCTACCTGAATTCAGCATGTCAATCCATATTCTGCATGTCTAATTATTGTATTCCATGACCAGGGACACCCATCTGAAAACTGCCAATTTTAACAAGGCTTCTCCACTTTGTCAGACAAACAATGACCTATATCCTAAAACCTCTGACCTTTATAAACACATTTTTATTGTCACAAGTGACATGAAATACAAAGACTGCAAGACACTTTTACTTAGCGGTGATTGTATGAGAAAACTTGTATTATGCACACATAGCTGTCCAAAATTATAAAAACTCTTCACAACTTTCCTGCTTCAGGAAGGACAGGAAACCCAGAAAGAAAATACTTTAAAGCACAACTTCATTTAGCTGACAATCAAAGTGTATTTTTGCAGTGCCTTACTAGTGAACAGTGACATGTGCACTTATATGTGGCAAGTCCCCTCCTGAGGAAGCCATTGTGATTTTTTTGTTCATTCAGTGCTTCTACAATTGAGATGGCTTACACAGCCCAATCACAGCTTACCCACCTCAAAGAGGATTGCTTGAAGTGTAAGACACACGAAGGAGGTGTTTATTTTCATCCCTAGGTTGACTGTGAGAAACCCCTTGAGCTGCAGTTTGGACAAAACCCAACTGCTCTGATGTCAGTGGAGTTTGTCCACTCCATTGTGGCCAAAGCCATTGACTCCAGTGGAGCCAAACACAACCTGTGACTATTCCATTAAAGGAAAGACACACAGACCTTTGCTGCACATTCAGCATTAAGAAAACAACCATTGCCAGAATTTGCTTATCATCAGTGTGATCTCCTGAGATTGTCTCAAGAACAGGTCATATCTTTTTAATTAAGTAAAAAAGCGTAGCAGTCAACATTATTGTGCATTTTCATTTGTGTTCCCCCCTCTTCAGGAGAGTTGCAGGTAAAAATAGGAAGACAGATCATCCATCTCCAAGGAAACCAGGGGGAAAAGTCAGTGCTGAAGGGCATATTCACATGGACAGAATCATGCTGGGGTTGGTGCTTCACGTTGAAGCTGGTGCATTTTCTGACTGTGTTACCTGGGCACTGGCTCTGCCCTGTGACAACAGCAAGAGTTAAACCTCCCAGTACAGATGCTCCAAGTCACGTCTGGAGGACTGTCTTCTCTCCCAAACAGGCAGAAAGGCAGGGCTGAGAACACAGGAAGGAATTCTAGGAGACAAAATCTTACTCTGGACTTGTGATTTGACAGTTTTGCTGTGGTCTGAAGCTTAGCAGACTGTGAAATTATCTTGGAGCTGCTGCTACAGTCCAAACAGGCAGGACTACCAATGTTACTGCAGAGAGGACAATGGTAGGGGTGATGTTTCCATTCAGGGTCACTCATCCCCTCCTCAGCCATTTCAGGTCCTCACCAAAATCCATTCACTTTCAAGGAACTCTGCAAAACAACTTTACCTGCTAAAACTCTTGTTAAGGGGAAAAGGGTGGGGAAACAAGGTAAATCATAAAACTGCTAGAAGAGATCTGTCTTCTTGCTGGTTACTTATGTTTGGGGATCTGGCGTAATCTGAAAGGCTTTGCTATTATTTATATTTTTCCTGTATTTATAACCATCTGTATAAGTATCTGGTGCTTGAGGACAGGCACTTTGAAAGCAAAACTAAACATTGGCTCAGACCCTATTCCCAAATATTCTAAATAACAAAGTCCTTCTGAAAGCATATTGTGACCTTGCTTGGCATTGCTGCAGCACGATTGCCCTCTGCTCTCTCACGAGGAGAGGTGAAAGTTGGATACTTTAGTCAAAATAAGCAGCCTGGCTTGCTTAAAGACCTACTAAAAGTAAAGACTACTTAAAGACTTACTAAAGTAAACCCAAAATAATGAACTAACTTTGATTGTTAAATAAACATCTTTGAGATTGTTAATTTAACACATCTGGTAACACGAAATGACCCATTCTGAGTCGGCCAAGCATCCATGTATACAAGTAGTCCTTATAAGCACAAAAGAAGCCATTCCACATTCTTATTTTCCCATTTGTCTTCTGATTTGAATAATTTTAACCAAAAAGTGTCACTGAACCTACAGCACTTTAAGTAGGTGATTGAAGAGGAAATAAGCATAAAGGACAATTGAAGAGTAAATCCTTCTAGATTAAGGATGAGGGAATAATTGCTGGAGTCTGCAGAATACTTCCATTGTATGGGAAAACCCAAAACAAGTCAGTAACCTTTATTCCTAGAACCATTCAAATTCACAGCACCCATTCATGCACTGCACTGCTGGGGAATTGCACTGCTGGTGTCCAGGTCTGGCAAGAAGGCAAGAGCTGCTATAAAAGAGCTCCTGCACTCAGGGGAACTCTTGTCTACTGAAAAAAGGAGGTGCATGGTGCAACAACTGCATGGTGTTGGCCTCCTGTTTGAAGAAAAAAGTAAAAATTCTCAAACCCTGTGAGTGTACCTAACCCAAATTTCCTAAAGTGCTTAAATTGACTGAATATATTTTACTAATTATATGTATTACTAATTCTTCTGGACTGAGAGCAACTCAGATAGATATGACTATTTAAGTTTGTCTTAAAATATTCTAGAGATGACATTTGTTGAAAGACAATTAAAGAAATGTGTGTGCAAAGTTTGGGTGAAAAATAAAAACTACAGGGCTCCTACTTGTCAAGAAACAATATATCAAATTATGGCAAATCCAATTATTGTAAGGTCTTTGTATACAGTAATATTACATATTACACTATTGGTCTCACAGCTTCCTGTATTTGTAATTTGGAGGCATTATAGAGCTATGAATTCCTCATATAATTTTTAGCTGTCCACAACTTCTGGCTTCTGCAACTCTCGGCAATCAAAACTAATCCTGAATTGAGAAAATCAGTTGGTGATATATCAGTGTGGTTCAAAAACACTTTGGGGGATAATATCTTTTTAAAATATGTACCAAAATACACATGCACACAATGTATACCCATCCCACATGAATCTTTAAACACACATTGATTGATTAAAAAAATCCAAACATCAATTTCTCCACTTCCTTTGTATATACATACTTATATATATATTATAAACAAAGACAGCATTTAACTTTCATTCTGCTGTAAATCTTGACATTACTTTTACAGAATATTAAAGTGACAGTAAATTATTTTCTTTATAATACCATGAAGTAAGCCTTTCTTCCCTGAAACTCTAAATTTCATGTGACCTTGTAAATCCCATATTAATTTGTTAGATTTGTAGCCTGGAAAAATATGAATGGTTTCCAGAAAAACCCATTCTTCTCTTGAATTGTTGTAATGAGCTTTGCTAGTCTCAAACTCAGAATCATCACCCTTTTAAATGAATACTATTTCAATGCAGCTAAGGAAGAACCTGTTCCCAAAATTCAAGTGGATACTATATCCTGAGGACTTCCAGATACTCTTTCCAATATTAATAAATATTCCCACAAAAGTATTTAACTTAGTTATCCTAGCTCACTGGAAAAAAAAAAAAAATAACAAAAAAGAATCATTGCAAAAGTCTTTTTCACTTATGCAGTGGAACTGATACAGAGAAAAATTCTGCAGCTCTTTCAGATGGATGTCTGGTTTGCCAAAAAACATCAAACTTTAGATCTAGACAAAGCAGTTTTTTGTCACTAATACCAATGTGGTATTAGGTGAGGGAAAGATTGCTCATTTGTTCAAGATGGCACTGTCAGTCCCCAGAACCATCTTTCTGCCTGTGTGGTGACAGTGATTCAGGGAAGAAAAGGGAAGGAATTGTTTGATGAACCTACCATGAACTGGCTGCTAGTGTAAAATAAAAAAAAAAAATAAAGGTGGCTCTATTAAACAAGTCTTGTGAGTTATTCCAGGTGCTTCAGCCCAGAAATCACACCACTTACAAGGGTAGCATTATCATTGAAATATTAATATTTTACTGTATTTTACCAATATTTTACACATCTTTGAATAACAAGGAATGACACTCAAGGATAACAACATCAATCCAGCAGTAAAGGCAGAACCACCTCCTGCCTTTTGCTCCCTGCTCTGCAGCTACAATTTTTCAGAATTCCCATCAAACCCATCTAAAACAAGCAGCTGGTCCTCTGTGATCCCAGGGAAGGTTAATGACTCGCTTTAAACTGTGGTAATTGATAAACATGCTTTTCATTTAAAGGAAAACAAGTATTTTCTTCATATTTCCAGGACACAGGGAATGCCTAGAGCCAAATCTCCTACATAAATTATTGGGAATACACAGCTAGGCGTGTTTCTATTGAATTTCCTCGTCCTGAGTAGTTCCCATATATTGCAAAATATGAGTCAACATGAGCAAAGGTGGCAAAGACTGGTTCCAAGGCCTGGGTTAATCCCTGCAGTAGCATGGCTGAAATCCAAATTTATAGCAGAATTTGGTCAGCCAGCAGAGTAATTAACCCTGGTATCCCTACACAACACCTGCCCCACAGAGGATGGCTGAGCACTGCACAGACAACTCCCTCAGCAGGAGGCTGCATGTTCAGTTTACTCTGGTCCAGGCTGACAAGAGCCATGGAATGAGATCTCTTGCCCTTCTTGGTTTCCTCAATTATTTTACTGCTCTGTTTCAGGGGAACTGTGAGAAGAACAGTGATTCAAGGATGTTTCTGGAATTCTGCAGTAACTTGGCTCAGTTTAATTCCCATTACCCACAGGTGCCAGGTTGAGATCATCACACTGAACAGAAACAATTGGCCAGAATCAAGCCCAAGCAGAAAGAGTGATGTTTGCAAAAGAAAGAAAATTCCCTTTCTGGGAAGCAGTTGCTGCAGAGCTGTATCCAGTGGTTGAGGGTGTGCACCAAGAGATGCTGGAGGACAGACCACAAGTTCCTGCATTCCTGTCTGACAGACAGCACCGCCTGTAAGAGTGGTGGTAGGTCAGAGAGTCCATCAGCTCCTCACCAGCAATGATCTGACTCCAATTACATCAACTCTTGTCTTTCCATGCAAGATTACAGATGTGGAATTTAGCAGAATAAGTAACCTCAAAACAAACCAGCAAAACCTGAGATTGTCTCCAAGAGTCCTGAAGTTTAAGTCTTCCTTTTTGTGACAGCCTTCAAGGTTAGGCCTGGGTGCACCTATGCTCTTGAGATTTTCACTCTGTTCTCATTTGCTATCAGCAGCTCTATTTGGCGCTGCCAGCACTTGAACAGAGGTGTTTCATCTTTTCCAGGTTCAGGACAAAATTCCACACAACCCAGTGGCAGCTGAATCCCTGCTGACACCAGCCCTAAGGCTCTGACACTTTGGTGGGTCTGTGCAGACACAGACAGATCCCAAAACACAAGCAATCAGGTAAGTAAACAACTCAGCAACTTTTCTAAGGAAAGAGATGGTAACAGAACTTCACAAAATTGGATAACAGAGGTCATCTGGTTCATTTCTAGCTGGGGAGAGCACTCAGGAGCTTCCCTGGTAAAGACAAGACAATGCACAGAACAGGATTTGCAGCTACAGGTGCTTGGCTGTCAGGCTGAATTACATTTTTTTGTTAAACACCAAGTAGTTGCCATGAAGAATTTCAAGTCCATAACAGGTGGCAGCAGGAACCTGGGACTCCAGTGTTAAATTTGTTGCATAGTCACTTTCTGTGATTTAAGAGCACAAAGGAGCCACTAAAGAAAGTCAGGCTAGCCTGGCAGAGCTGTCAGTGCTGTAGGCAGTAAAGGTACATGGATGGCTGTATAACATGTGTGAAATAATAAAATAATATGCAGTCTTAACATAGGTTTTTCTCCCACCCTAAAGCACAGGCCTTGGGAAGAAAAGAATGCACCTTAACCACATATTCTAGGAAATAACTTCTTTGGGATCCTGAGTGTTTTTATTTGTAAATTTGAAATATCCCGTTCCCAGTGGATTGCTTTAATAAATTCAGTTGCTAAGAACAAAATAACAAAAAGCAAGGATGCCAAGCCCACACTTAAAGGACCTTAACAGTCAACTGACAAGATCAATATGAAAATCTTATCCAAAATTAATTAGAAAGAATCAGCTATGCACTGGTTTGATTTCTTTTCCCCATAATAGCCGAGCTAATGAGAAGGCACATATCTAGAGAGCAAGTGGGGGACTGACTGATGTAAAAATAAACAGCTCCTACTGTCACCAAACACCATTTTAAGGTGCCTGTGCAGTTGCTTTATAGTAGAGCTCAGTTCTGTGATGTCACTTCAGAGAGGCGTTTTTTATGTGTCTTTCTCCATATTGCTCTCTGGAAATCTCAGTGTGGCACCTTTCCTCAACACATGACCCCTCAGAGGAAGGAACATTTTGGACATTTAGCTGTTGTTTCAGTTCCCTGCAATCCTCCCATGCTTGCACAGCAAGGAGGGAGGCAGGAGGAGGAGGTGGCTGCTGAGCTTGGTTCTGATTCACAGGGTGGCACAGGTTCCTAATGCTCTTAGTGATAACTCTCACTTGAAATGAGGTTTTAAAGTGCCTGGGAAAGGCTGTGGTCACATTTAAACCCTTCTCCTGGCCAAAGGCCTATACCACCATGTGTGCCCCTCTCCAGCAGGCTATGTCTGCAGTTACATTAAATCAGCAATAAATTTTCCTGTTTTGCTTATTTTTGAGCCTCATCCTACTCCCCAAGGAGAACTGTGCAGGCAAAACACAGAGGGAGCAATGGGGGCAAATCCAGAGTCAAACCAGAAACGCTGGTGCTCAGACATCATGCAGGGACTGAGGCCACAGCACAGGATAACTCTGTTTTTTTGCCATAATCTGCAATTTTTCAGCAGGAAATTGTGTCCTGGCTGTAGCTTTACCACAGGACATCACACGGTTTTTATGGCTGGGTCTCACAGCTTTTCAGCACAGCCTTCTCCACCAGGCAAGGAGCTACAGCAGTTTTTGTAGGACAGCCTGAAGCCTTCCAGGATCATGCTCATCCTGGAGCTCACCTGTGCTCCAGGGTGGATGGGAGCACTCTTTTGAGTGTTCTTTCCCTCAGCTTCCAGAGCCATCAATTGTCCTGGCTGCACCTGGATGTGCAGGGCACCATTTGCTGGGTTCTGCAGGATCCCAGCCAGGCTGTGACCTCAGTCCATCACCATGGCACCAGACAAATGGCTTTCAGGGAACAGCACCTAGAAGCTGGCATGCATGTCAGCTCAACCACTTTGACACTGGCCATTAGAGTGGGTTCAGACTGAAAGAATTCCAGTTTTTCCATAAAAAGGAAATCGTGAAAATAATTAGTCTGGCCCCAAATTAATTATCCATTTGCTTCAAACAGGGCCCACTTTTGCTGAGCTGTGGCTACTTTTTCAATCAGAGACAGGCTAACAAAGGCCAGAAGGAAAAAAGGAATCATGGATCTGTATTTTGGACAAACAAATGGAGTGTTTTAGTCAAAAAATGCTATACAACCCACCCACCCCCAAAGAGGTCTGAAATTTATCTCTGCTAAATGCTTTTATTTGGACAAATTACCATTTTCTAGGAGAGGGTCAGCCACTAGCTGTGCTGGCATAAGGCAGAACCATATTCATGGGACCCACTGCCCAAAAATAATTGCTACATTGGTACCCAGCGCTGAAATAAGCAAAGAGCAGAAAATCAAATGTGACAAATAGCAAAAGAGGAAACACTAGGTCAAGTAAATCTGCTAAAAACACTCAGATTCAAGCAGCCTATGTCCTGGGTCAGGCAAATCACAGTTTAAATTTCTAACTCAGGAAAGGACTCAAGGTGCTGGATATTTAAGCCTTTATGCAAAAAGCCATTGATTTCTGACTTGGGCAGTGATTTCTTTTGCACTGGAAGGGTTTGAAACAGCAAACCAGATTATGGAGAGGAAATAATGCACCAGCAACATTCCCAGATACTCGTGTCCCCTGGGACACTCCAAGGACAGGTATTTCCAAAGGCCCATGTGGGTAACACAAAACACTGCACAGGCAACTTGTACAGATGTCTTTTAAAAAAAAAATCTACCAGGCTGTAGGGAAAAGGATGGTTTTACTTCTCAAGGTGCCTGTCTTCATTAATCAGCCTCCCAGAACTGCTGCCATCTCCACAGGCTACACATCCAACAGCTACACCCTCAGCATCACGTCCGTGGGCCTAGACCCACTGACTCTAGAATTTAATGCAAAGCATGCTTTCAGCATATTTTTGTGATCCTGCAGAAAAGTTGCCTGCCTTCTGTTCTTAAAACAAATGGGATTGTTCCATATTTCCAGAATATCGGGTATTTATTTCATAGCAGTGCCGTATTACAGTGATGTATGTTTACAATAAAAAATGCTGAAGTGATGTATTTCCTAATTACATTCTCAAAGAATTCACATCCAATGCTAGCATCTGAACCACCTCCCAAAAGTAATAATAGGGATCCTCTCCACTGGCCTGGGAGGGAAAATAAGCCCACAAATCATAAAAAATTATATTTAAAATTCTTTCTAGAGGGTAAAGTGCCCTCTTAGGTGGCTCTTGAATAAATGGAAAGGAGCCCACAGGATTCCTGTCATTAATTTTGACAGGGTTTGGATCTGTCCCTATTGTTTCATTAAAAACTGGAAATAAGTCTTGTCTACTCAGATAATTTGAACCATACTGTAGCTATGCAAGTATAATTCACTGCAGTCCGAGCCTCCTATGGGGATAGAGGCATAAATTCATATTATGTGAAAGGGACATAATCCATAACTGCATCCACAAGATGGCTCTGGCCAGAACAACATTTATTGATCAGAAAACCACCTGCCTTCCCCCTTCCCAACCCAGTCACGCACATGGCACAGCAGCTGTTCATCAGGGGCCTTCTTTCCCACACTCCTCCTGATTTGTGCCTATCACCCATGAGCATGCACACAGAGCTCTCCAGCTCCCATTTGTAGGGTCTCTCCACTAATCCAGAAAGCCAGGACATTAAAAAAAAAAAAAAGAAAAAAAAGAGAAAAGTTTAAAAAAAAGGCTGCTATTAAATAAGTGAGTAAAAAAAAAAATAAATGGCAAGCAGCCAAAATATTTTACACAGACTTGAACTGCTGATGCTACTTCTGGATATGGCCTGCATGCCTCACAGTGGGTATCTCTGACAGGTTCCTTAAAAGTAAGGCAGTGCATGAGTGCTTAACAGAAGGATGCATTTTAAAATTAAAAAAAACCAAACCCCAAACATTGGAAAAATATCTTGGCCTGTTGCCTTCTGATCTGAGAAACCCAGAGAGGTTGTGGAGGTTTTCACCTTGGAGATACTCAAAAGTTGTCTGGACAGAGTCCTGAGCAGCCAAGTCCAGGCGATGCTGTTTGAGCAGGAAGGTTGAACAAGGTGACATTCAGGGGTCCTTTCTAATGTCAGGTTCTGGGAAAAAGTGACTTAGCCCAAGTCCATATGGGTCTTTAGAGCCAACTCTAATATTCTGAACAAAAGCATTAACTGGGCATGTATAGTGATTATTTCCAAATCACTGTTGCCTTTTCTCTCCCCCACTAAAATTCAAAGTTGCCTCCTATAAGCTTTAAAGATTGTTTTGAAATAACTATCCAAAAATATACACATGTTGTGCATAGTCCTACAGAGCTTGCAGCAAAGCAAATTATAGTCTGGGGTGGATGAAGGAAGCTGAATCAAAACATATCTCTGTAAAAAATGCTTGTGGCTTAGCAAAAGTGGTCTTTTTCTCTCCTCTCATGGTTAAAATATATTGTGTTATGAGCCAGTGTCATGCTATGAAGAACAGAGGAAAAACCACACTGGTCTTTTAAGCAGAGAGTTTTGGGACCCAAGCTAATCCACAGAAAATTTCAAATACCTTTGAAATGGAAGTGTCTCTTCAGCTGTCTGACAATGGCCTCATAATAAATCTTGCCATGCTCATAACATTATATTGTGCATAGCATTCTGCATTTTAACAGCCTTCAGAGACCAGGAGAGGAGAAAACATCTCTCAATTCTGACCAGAGCCCATCCCAAGCAAAATTAAAAGGTCAAGTTTTACTCTCAAACCAGCCAAAAAACAGGTGCAGCTGCAGGTTGTGTTGGTTCAGAACACAACCAGATTATCTCAGGTACAGATATTTGAATAGCACAGAGTTCAATTCAGGCCAAAACTCACTGGTGCTTTGACCTGACCCCACCAAACCTGGTCTGTGGGATTTCCAATGCCCTGGGTCCCTCAGTGCCCTGACTACATTGTGATCAGCCCCCAGAGGGGTTTTTTTTAATCCCTTTTATTTATATATATATTAAATATATCATATTTAAGTTCTAAACTTGGCCTCTCTGGTTCATCACCCAGACATGAAAGACTGTGTCGTTCAGGAAGAGAAAGGCTGAGCAATTCATACTGGTATTAGCAATTTCTGCTATGAAAATGGCCTGGATACTATTAAGTTTCCAGATAACTTCCATAAAATAATCTATATCGTCAAATGCATCTGGCTGCTCAAGCAAACATCAATAATTTTTGTATTGTGCACCAAACTGGAAATAATTTGTTGGCCCAGAGAGTCAGGTGTGCCACAAGCCTCTTGGCTGATCCCCCTCCTACAGACAGGTCACATTTAGTCAGGTTCCTCACAAGGAGCCCCTGGACAACTTAATTAAAGCATTTGCACAAATCATGTGGCCTTAACTTCTGTTTTGGCACCTCAGCTCCTTGCATTCCTAGTGTTGAATAGCTGGCTGAGATTTTCTCTCCATTTCATATTAAGGGTGCCAGAAGACAGCTCTAGAAGGAGAGAATATACAGTCTGCTTATTTTTAATAGGCAGATATTCCTCCAAGTACAGTCCATCATGGATCTCTGTAGTACTGCATTTGCATGTCCTCAAAACAAGGAATTTTTCTAAAGTAAATAAATAAATACCAAATCCTTTACTCCTCTGGTACTGTCACCACTCTAGTCTACTTGGACCAAAATTCATCCTCTCTCAGCAATCTTTGTGTTTTGCTTTAGATTTTTAAGCCTTAATAGCAAAAAAATAAATATTTTTGCACAATTAAAAGAAGCCAAACCAAAACAACCACAGCTCAGCCTTAAGACTGATGCCTAAAAAATTCAGGAGTTTCAATATTCAGCATGGCTTTCTCTAGGTAAACATGGCTGGGGAGGTGGAACTGCAGTTCTTTTTTGTTTGTTTGCTTTTTAATTGGTGCAATAGTAGAGCAGATAGATGAGCAAAATCTTTCTCAGAGCATCTCGTGTCTCGTGCTGCACTACATGGTGTGCCCACTTCAGAGGCAGCCAACTGCTTTTAATCATCCCAGTAGGAGACATCTTATTCCTACCAGAAAAGCTTCAGGGAAAAATATAAAGGCAAAGAATAATTTAAAAAATGATAAAAACCCCAAGCTGCCCAAGGCACCATAATCCAGATAAAGTTTTACAGTGGGGTCCATCTATTCATGCACTGAATGCTGTCTTGTGGGAGTCAGTTTGTGCAGGGAAGACAAGGGTCACCTCAGAGTCCAGGATCTCCAGAGAATGTCTTTGCTTGCTTTGGGCTGTGCATGAGCAACTGCTCAGCACAAAGGGACAGATGGATTTGTCTGAGAGGTTTCTCTGCACCACCACCATGAAAGAGGCTGCTTTGGGCCAAACTACAAGTCAAAGGCTTTTAGCCCACAGTTAAATCCAAGAACACACGTATAATAAATATATTTATAAATTTATTATCCATAAATACACAGTCCCTCAAAATCTCCTGCATTGGGAGGGACTGTACTGCCCCAGCTCTGGCCACAGTCAGCTCCCTGCCTCCCCTCATTCCCATCTCTGTGGAGCAGGAGTTGATTTCTCATCCTGAAATGGTGCTTAGGATACATCCTGGGGGCAGGGGAGGGCCAGGCCAGAGCAAAGGAGTGTCACTGGGACAGTGGTGACCCTCAACAATAACTTCAGCATTTTTTAAGCTCCTCTGATTTATGCCAGAGGCTTGCTTTGCCTTTGAAGAGGATGGTTTTAAAGTTCCCTTCAGCCTTCCATTAAGCAATTAAACCACATCTTCTGTTCTCTGAATCTGTTGGATGCTTTAAACAGATTTATTTCTCCAAAAGGAGTCACTGAAGGTGAAATGATTTCCCATCCTGGAAAGTATTATCTCCCTAGAGTACCTACACAAGCTCCAGTGTAATTTTCTACACTCTGATCCTGCAGTACTCTTGCTGAAACATCTGAGGCCCAAATTTATGCTGGAACATGTGCAATGGGAGACAAAATTTGGCTCCCCAAGTGTGAAATAGCTCAGTTGTCTACTGACTCTACATCAGAAGAAAAAAAATATCATCAGCTTCTTGGAAAGGATTAATTTTCAAAACTTAAAGTAACAAGGAGGTGAGAAGAGAGAAAAAAAAGAAAATAAACTATTTTTCACAGCCAGTATCCATTTATAATGTTCTGTTGGAAACACTGACATGTGATAAACTTCTTTTCCCTCACATTAAAGCAAAATATTTTCCTGCTATCTTGAATTTCTCTTTTATTTACATCCACCTAGCTAATGTTTATAAAGCAGTTGTCAATAAAATCAGGCATAATTACAATTTGCAGGAGCACTGCTCATCACACCATCTGAATTCAGGTACCTCTGAGAGCCAGCAGCAGCTAAGTTCTGCACTTGACTGGAGCAGCAGCAGCTTTTATTCTTACTTTCACTCCATGTTTGAAAAGAAACCAGACTTGGCCTCCCAGTCCTCTGATAGAAATGAAAGCAGAGATCATTCAAAGAGATTTGAATCTCCAGTGAAAGCAGAACTGTTTTTGGGGACCCCTCAGGGCTGACAAGGAGAGGCTGCTCCTGCAGCCTGGGGAAAGGCAGCTCTCCTAAAGGTCCAGCCAAACCTGCACCACAAAACCCCTGCTGACAACCCCAGGCAGAGCTTCCAAGCTCAGTGACACTTTCCTGGCTCGGGAACGTGAGCATAGCTGGTGTTTGAAGAGAGAAAATCACCCCCGCTCTCCGTCTGAGGCAGAAAATGGATTGTTGTGGAAGGTGGGAGCAGCGGGACTCATCCCTCTGTCCCAGCACGGTGTCCCGGTGGCCAGCACAGAGCCTGATTCCATCCTGCAGGACCAAGGCAGCTCCCAGCCCTGCCTTGCTCATCCCTCCAGCCACACATTCCTCCCTCCCACCATAAACACGGAGAGCAAAGCCCGGGGATTTGGCTGAGCAGAGCTCGGAGAGGAGGGGATAAAGCTGCAGGACCCGATACCCCGCTACATGAAAGCGAAAGATGCCAAAGTCTTAAAGTACTTTGGCAGAAAGCTAGCTCTGTATAACTAAGAATGCAAGCTCTGTGGTTACTTTAATCCCTGGAATAGCTCTGCAGATTTCTGAGTAATATTGCACAGGGCAAGTTTGGCTGTATTTTCTTAATATATTTCTTTAAATTACTTGCTGGTGTAGAGCCCTCCTTTTTATTTATATAAGCTTTCTTCTAAAACATACAGGAGAAGTGAGAAAAAGTAAGGATCTGTCTGAAAACACAACCTCTACTACAGAAAATTTGAATCCTGGTAGAGAAATTAGTTCCAGTAGCTGCCCAAGCAGCCATGCAGCCCCATCTAGAAAGGATTCATCAGCTGCCTCAAGGAGTTTTTCAAGGAAAGAAGCATTCAAAATGTTTTTATTAGTTTTATTGCTATTTTTATTGTCATTAATTGATTCTGAAGCTGTCAGAGCTGCACCAACCTGTTTCTGTATTATTGGCACTCTTCTGTGTTCAGAGAAATAATGTCAGGACAGAGATGGAGTAGAAAGTGGAATTGGAGTTGCATGAATGGTACAGATGAGTTGGAGTCATTACATGGTATTTCAGAAATATTCTCTCTCCCCCCCTCTTTATTCAAACACAGACTTTGCATCTGAAAACAAAACTTTAGTTTAACAGAGAAAAGAGAGAGAAATATCTTATGATTTCCATATGTTTTGGTACCTTTAAAATAGAGGCATGGTAATACTTACATAGTATTAAGCTTCAAACAGCTGGTACTGTGTTTGTTACTACAATCTTCTCTCTAATTATAGTGGAATGTGACAAAAATAAAATTAAAAAAAAGTAAAAAAGGGGTTTGCTTTGACAACTCTGCACTCAGGGCTCCCAAAAGACCACCAATTAGCACCTGGAAAAAGGAAGGAACTTATAAAAACTAATGACTGCTCAGCAATGGGATATAGGCTTATTTTTGTTATAAAAGCACTTTTTTCCTCTACAATAAATCTAACCTCCTTTAGTTGCAGCAACTTTATTTAGGTCACGTTCATGATATATAAACAAAATTAAAGATCTTTTTGTCAGTCAACACTTCTCTTCTGTTTTCTCAATTATATCCCCTTGTTTCTATAAACATCCAAAACCTGTCTTGAACCTGAAAGTGAGTTCCTGGTGATGAATGGAGAATATTCTGATTTTCATAAGCTCATGATCAGTCTGAAGGGCTTTAGTCTGTGTAAATTTGAACAAAATGATCCACATCCCACAGCATTCAGAGAACAGGTTTGCAATGCACTTATCCAACATCTAACCAGCAGTGAAGACTTCTCTCAGACTCACTGATACCTCTCTTGCTTAAGGGAAAGAAATCTATATATATACACTAAATAACATATACAGTAACATATACAATGTGATTTAAGGCAGGATGAAAAATCTTAACACACAGAATGAGATGTAGAATATGGTCCACTAAGGAAGTCAGTTATCCCAGTGGTGCAAGGTTTCATCCAGCTGCACAGAGGTTAATGGGTATTTTTTCCTTCACTCCAGTGCAGTTGGATTTGGCCTAAATTACTTTCTCTGTAATGAAAAGGGCTTTTTTTGCCTCTGCTGCATTTCTTTTCCTGCTCTGTAGCTTCCATATCTTGTCTTTTCCACCACTCTGCTGTTGACATTTAAAAATAAAATTACATTTCCAATGTACAAGCACAATAGTATGTGAATTCAAAACTCATTTAAGTGAAGGTAAATAAAGCTTTTCAAATGTTTTTGGTGCTTGGTTTTGGTGCTTGTCTGAGTCATTTCCACAGTACTTGGTAATTCAATTTTCTGTTTTGAAACTGCACAGAATGTTTTTCCATGGACAAGACTTGCCTAGGAAGTTCAAAGAAAGCTAAGATTGAACAGGCATTTTTTATTTTCAAATCCCTGCATTGAGGTTATTTGTGCCCAGGAGCTCTGCTCAATGGCAGCTGCACAATGAGAGCCTCAGCTGGAGGAAGGGTTTTGCTGGTATTGCCATTTCAAAGTGAGATGGTTCCAGCAAGAACCACTTATATGTGAACACACATGGCATACAAGGAATTTTGGCCTCACAGCCAAAAGACTCCTTTTAATTTAGCATTTACAAACACAGCTCTGGATGGGAGAAGTTCCTCTTTTATGGTTGGGGGGTTGATTGGTTGTTCAGTGGCTTAATCCTACTTTACTTAAGAGCAACCATCCTGATTCAGCCCAGGATTTGTGGCTAAATACAATCACTTATATAAGCTGTAAAATTGCCCCAAGTTTAGATGATGGGCTGAAAAAGCTGTGAATTTGTAGAAGAAAAATACACTTAGAGTTTATACTCCAATATATGTGGAAAAAATGTATAAGGAGTAATCAAATTGACCTGTCAATAAGATTTTTCTACTAACATTTCTTTTAGTTAAAGCTCCCATTTTCCACTGAACTTCCTTCCCCATTTTGTCTAGATATGATAAAGCCCACACACCTTTGAATGCCTTGTAATGAAAATCAAAATAATAGCCTCTTGAATGTGTACAGGGTTTTTTTTCAGTACTTCCAATATTCATATTGAAAGAGAGAATGTATACAAGAGATGAGAATGTAATCTTGAATGCCCGCTACAATTTAGAATATGCAATAAAAGTTCCATCAGTTAGATTGTCTCATTGGCCCATCAGTTATTAGCGTGGAACAGATGTTCAATTGCTCCATTTTTCTTCATGGCATACCTTTGGTCACCAAACTTTTTGTATCTATATCTGCAATTATAGCAGATATGGAAGACATTTCCTGAGAGAAGTCACAGAAGTTTAAAACAGTATTAATTTTTAATGGCTCACTATTTTCTTGCCATTGCACATAATAGGCATTTGGAGAATACATCCTTGAAACTGCTCTAATACATATTTCCTATTATTTCAAACACTGTAACAGGCATCCAGAAAGCTCTGCAAGAATCTCAAAGCTTATCAAGATGTGTTCCTACACTATAACATTCTTCCCAGTTTCTGCTGTGAGGCTGAAGTCTGTGGTTTTGGAAGTCCAGCTTGTGAAAGCTGTTAATTAGCTTAGGTAGCTTTTCCATTAACTGTTTCACTGAACATACCGAAATTACCCTCAAAAACTAACATTGCACCCTCCCACACTCTGCTGCTTCTCTCCTGCTCCCTGTGCTGCTGCCACAGTGATTCACAAAAAAAATGAGTTTTGTGGGACACAGGAGTTAAAACCCTTTCCTTTATCAAAAGATGCCTTGGTCTTATTAAGGCTTTGATTGCAAAGGAAGCTTCTGAAGTTGATATTCACAATGTGAATAATTTTAATTTAAAAGTGTAAACAGAAAGGCAAGCTCTTAACAGCTACAGGGCAAACTTGCCGCTTGGGAAGCCCCTATTTCCACTCAGGTCCTGAGGCTTAACCAGTTGCCCCTTGTCCCTGCCTGGTTGCCCCCAGGGATGAGCTGTGTGCTCAGCCTGCCATCCCCACCGAGCCAGGCACATCAGCTCAGCTGTGCTTATCTCCTAACAAACATTAACCTAGAGAAATGCACCATCCCAACAATGCAATCCCAACCTTTTCTGGCCTTCAAACCCAGCCCTGGTGCAAGAGCTGACTGTCCAGCATGAACAAAATGCAAGGTGCAAAAAGACAGATATGCAAAGGGTATTTTTCCCTCTTTTCAGACGTGTATATTTCCACTGAACCTCCTGGAGACAGGCTGATACATCAGAGATTTCCATGCAACTACTTAAATCATGGTTTCCACTTGTTTCACACAGATGGAGCTACCAGCAAAAAAAATTTTAAAAACCCAAAAAACAACACCACAGAAAACATGTCAGAGAGGGAATCTGGTCTGCTGGCCTTCTCTAATAGTGCTGCAGCCAGTCAAAAGAGGTTCAAATAGGATCTTTCCAGGAAAAATAAAAAAAATTTAAAAAAATAGAAATGATAGAGGGTTTGAATACATTCTGTGAATCTTTTGTCAGAAAAGGCTGACATCTCAAAGAACACTTGCAAGGGGATGTGGTGATCCACACCCCACGGCGATGGCACCACGAGACTGAGCTGCTCCTTCCCCAGCAGCAGAGCTGTGCACAGGCACCACCTCTCCTGGTGTTGCAGGTCCAGCTCAGGGAAGTTATCCCACACAGCAAGCTTTCTTCTCACTTCAAAAGCCATGCAACTCCCATTCTTTCCCCTGTTGAGTTCACCTCCCTGCACACACGCTCAGTTTTTGACCAACGTAAAAAATTTCATTTTTAAGGCCATATCTGAGACCATGCTGTGCACCTCTACTGGCATAATGAGTTGGTTATAATAGCACAGATTTATCCTGCAGTGTTAGAGGGACCATGTTGAAAAATAAAGTCTCAGAGCAAACCAGGGAGAGCTGTAAAGGCAGATACTGGTAAAGCACACAGCTTTACTGAATGACCAGTTTCACAGTAAGTTACATCATTATCCACTTCACCTCCTGCTCAACAGCTTTCCCCTGCCTTGTTTCCCAGCTTGAATTCTTTAGATGAGATCAGCTGCTCATATCCAGTTCATAAACAACTGCAGAGGTTTACTCTGCTGTGAATGAAACTTTGTTTGTGTCACTCAGGACAATTAGCTCAATCTTAATTCCTCTGCTAAGGACAGAAGAGTAGCCTGCTGAAATAGTGCACAACAAAAGCTAAGTACATATACAGGTGTCCTGGAAGTAGTTGGTAAATATGAGAGCCTGTACATAGTCTTTAAGGGCAGACTTACAGTTTAAATCACTGAACCTTAAAAAGAAAATGAAGACAAAACCTCTATAGGTATATTCAGTCCAAAGCCATTTCCTTTCACTGTGATTACACAGCTACTTTTCACGTTAAGTTTGGTGCCAGCAAAAATGCTATTGCCTTCAATAATAATTAGAGAGGTGGCAGCAAGGGTTTTCTAATTAAAGCAGATTTAACTTTTGTATGTTAATTACTCTCAGTTAGTATCAATCAAGTAAAGGAATAATGGGGTCGTTTCGCATTTAAATCACAGAAGCTTCAAGCATAAACTGCCTTAGAGGAAATTAGCTTGTAATTTAACAGTGTTATTAATAATTGCTTGTAAATGGTAACAGCCAAGCTGTTGCACAGGCTGTGCCTAGTGGTTACAATTATAACCATCCACACAAAAACCGACAGAGGTAAATTCTAAATAATCCCTTCTCAGGATTTCAATCTGCTCACTTTGTTTACATCTCCTGCCTTCCTAATTATCCTTATCCATCTCGGCCTGTCAGCAAGGCATTAGTTTGGCAGGGCAGTGTGCTGTGCTGTCTCACCACACCATCCCTCCCCTGCTCACCTGCCTCCTGACAGCAGGGGGACCTCCCTGTTCTCCCAGCTGGAAATTTCTCCAGAGCAGAGCTGCTTTTAGCACAGTTAAACACAGTTAACACAGTGACACTCTGCTCGTACCACAGCCCAAAATCTGCGACAGCACTCTGAGAAATAATTAACATTATTGTCCACCGACACATTTAAACTTGGTTTTTTTTGCCCATGCAGTCTCTATTAATGGTCTAAACACATCATCAAGCAACTGGTACATGTTGTCCACAGGAAAAAAAAAATAATAATAGATACCTATCTTCATAATGAGCTTAAAGCCTTAAGTTTTGGGTAGTGTTTTCTGAAGGGGTGAACAGAATGTGCATGCATCTCATAATTAGAGTAGTTTAAGAAAGCAGATCAAAATTGATATCAAAATGATGTTTACCTTCAACTGAACTATAATTTGACTCAAAGATTCTGGCAGCAGGAGATGCTGTGCTGTCTTCTTCTAAGAAGCACACTTATTATTGTTCAGCCACCAAAATAAAAGACTACAAGTCTTAAAGAGCTCAATCCAAATGCAATTGTCTCTAAAAATTGCCCAGAGGAAAAAGAAATTTTTTTTTAAAAAAAAAGTGGGTGTGGAGAACCTCTAATCCAGGAGACTGCACGATTCCCTCAGTAAAGAAACTAAATACATAAGTAGAACAAAACACAGAAGACATCATGCCATGCCTCTAAGCTTCCTCCTACTTAACAATCTCAGGCAACTTTTGGAAGTTTTACTGAATGAGCAGGAGAGTTACTGCAAAGCCAAGTAACATCACCAACTTCAGCAACAGAAACACATAAAACATAAGACCCACTTATCATCTTTAGGTCATTTCAGTGCTCTTGACAACCTACAGAACCTACAGAAAACAAAGAAGGGCATTTTACTGGTGAAAAATAGATGAAACCTGAGTTGTAACCTTTTTTCAGGAACAGTCAGGTGAAATATTGCTAAATCACTTATCTCTTCCTTCAACTTGGTTAGCAGTCATCTCAACTGTATATTTTTATGTAATTACCCTGACCTTTAATAAAAATTAAGCTTTTCCTTCTATTATAATATACTGATCACAAAGTACAATTTCATTTCTGTCCTGGAACTGAAGTCTCCTTGAATAATGCTCATTCAGTAAACAAATACCTATAAAACCAGAGCAACATCCATCACTCTGTGTTTCCCAGCCACTGTTTCCTCCCTCCAGACACTATATCAGGGTGCTAAGAAGTCTGTCCATATTCAGCTGTGTACTGAGAAAGGCAACACCTGTTACAGGGCTCTGATGTGCACAAAACAGCCAAAATCAAGGGTGGCACTGCTTTTTTGGTTGTTTTTTTTGTTGTTGTTGTTATTTTTTTGTGGTTTTTTAATAACTTTTTGGTATTAAAGCATTTCCATAATAGGACAGAAAGAAGAAAGTGGAGGAATTGCTTTGCTGAACTTCTGGGAAGATTTCATAGACAGCTTCCCTTTAGTGAGTCAGTTTATAAGCTGAGGGGAAAAAACATAATCTGAAAACTGCTTCCTTGTACCCATTTGAACTTTTAGGAGCCATGGCTGGGGTAGGACTACAGAGACAAAAACACATGAGGCTGAGGAGCTGCACTCCTGTACAGCTGCTGGCTCTTTGCAGGGGTTCTGTAAACCCTCTGTGTCTTTCTCAGAGGCTGAGCACGGTTTGTAGCAGACACAAATTGCATTTGGATCCCACAACACTTCCTCTACCATTTGCTTTTGGACAGTCTCACATTTTTCTCTCCTTAAAATGTCCCACATATCATTTCAGAGCTCAGTAAGCTGCTCTCTCTTTTAGCCACTTTTTCTCTGAGGTTTATTTCAGGTCCTTTCCTTCCTCGAGCTTGTGGTTCTCCTCTCAGGGAGGGACAGGGAATGCTACAGATGCACCTGCTCAGAAATCACAGCAAGGCACTTGCAGCTTCCCATATGGGAATTAATCCCTTAAACCTCCAGACAGCAGAAAAACACATGAAAATGTACGGCTCTGAGAGACCAGGCCAGCCTCCCCTGACTGAGAGCAATTTATCTTATTTATAATTTAAAAAGATAGCGCTGGGTAGCAAAGGAACATAGGTAAAAGTGAATATTTGCCTTTTTTTTTTTTTTTTCCATACTTTGAAAGAAGGAAGTGTAGAAAGCAGATATCCTGCAGCAGCATCCTGCTGGGCTGGCTGGATGCAGCTCACACTGCTCAGTGTGGGAGGTGACAGGGATGTGATCCACAGCAATGGCACATCTGTCCTGAGGAGTCAGCAGGATGCTGGGGATGATTTTCTGCCTTTTGGCCACTTTCAGGCTCCTTAAAGTCAGCGTGAAGTGAGTGTGAATGAGCATAACCAGTGCTGAGTGGGGACATTTCACAGCCACTTGCTGCAGGTGCAAAGAACTGTGCAGAAAAAGAAAAGTGCAGAGCAGGGAGCACAACACACCCCTCACAGCATCCTGCTGAGGCTGTGAATAGTGCACGAGGAAATAATCCCTTGGTGAGAGCGAGTTTTGGTGCATTTAAACCTAAATCTTTTTACTCTTTCCAACACGAGTGTACTTCCCACATTAATGAGCGACATGAGTTGGATTTGGCCTCTATTCTTTATGTTCCACCCTTTCTAGGCTCCCTGTGATAATATTGCCAATACATCTCTGATTTCTTGGGTTTCCCATGGAAGTTAGGATCCTGGCCCCCAAAATGGGTGGGGGGAAAAAACCCAAAACAACTGAAACATCTCCAGGCCTTTACCTTTCTCCCCCAGTAGCCAAATAATGACAACTGCAGCAGCGTAGTCCCATTTTACCTTGATCCAAAGATGGATGTAGAGCTGGGTCTTCTGAGCTGTTTTGCAGGACAAGTGTCTGATGAACCATTTCTAAAATTGTTTTCAATTTGTGCTCTTGTACAACACATTCAGTAACCACAGAATAACGAGAATGCAACTCGATTCTTGTGCACTGCAAGGGCTCAGATGGCTTAATGATAATAGTTCACAGTTCACAAATGTCTTATTCTCTGAGGTTTAGCTTAGTTCAAGAACATTGTGCCTACAGATAGACACAGTTAAATTATTTGGGGGGGTAGAAAATACCATATGGATAAAGACCAAGATGACAGTGTCAGCCACAGGAGATGGAAATGATACAGGGCTGTCACTTCAGAGCAGAAAAATACACCTGCCAATGACTTCATAGTATTAGCACCCTCAAAACTCATGATGGAAAGGACAAAAGCTTTATTGTTAACTGTCTTAGCCCACGTTGCTGATGTTAATATTGAAAGACCCCAAGCAACAAACCAACATATGCCACCCCAGCACTAAATGGAAAAAAATCAGGTATCAGGAAGGCATAGCAATCACAAACTTCACATTGACAACAAAGAATTGCACTCTTCATGTTAATACACTGGCAAGTGTGTGAGATTTGAGTTTTAGACCACCTTGGAAACTCGTTTATGGTTCCTGAAGATGCCCAGCTTGGTGCAAGCAGAAGGAATGGCCACTCTTACAAAGACTGACAATAAAAGCTCCAGCAGCAAGATGGATCCAGCTCCCACAGACTGAATCCTTGTGGGAAGGACTGCTTGAAAAAGCAGCAGTAGTGTTGGTATCCCTGAGGAGCCACTAGTGTTGGACATGAAGAAACAATCTCACCCCTGCTGGGAGGGTTTCAGTCACAGCTCCTGGTGTCCCTCCTAAAAAGTTCCGCTTCCAGCCCTTTTCCTTCGGCTGCAGTTGTTAATGATGGGCCATAAATTAACCCAGATTATTAAAGCAAAATGTCCTGGCAGGTACTGGGAGTGATTGCTGCAGCCCCTGCCATGGGGGGACAGTCACAAAGCACTGTCAATGTGACATGTTGTGACTGTCAGCTGGAGAGCCACCGCCTCATGCCAAAACCAAGGGTCTCACTGAGGCCCAGCAAAAGCAGTACATGATTCAGTGAATAATTCTCTCTGAAAAGCCCTTGAGTATGGCTAAATAATGACCTTGTTTACCTCATTTAGCCCCAAGTTCTCCAAGTAAGAGCTGGCCATGAAGAGTTCTTGCGCTCTCCGATATCCAGCCGGGACAACGTGTCCTGTCTTTGTTTTCAGCCATCAGGCTTGTGTCAAACACACCCTGACAGCTGCAAAATTTTTTGGTGAAAACAATAATTCCACTTTTCCTTTCCATCTGCCTGCAGATGGTTTAAATCTGACCCATCAAACAGCAAAAGGGAAAAAAAAAAAAAAAAAGGAAAAATAATATTCCAGCTGAAATAAAATTACAATGATTACTGATTTCATATAAAGAAAATATGAAATCTAAGGTCTAATATTTGCACAGGAGTCTTTGTAATGGTGAATTAAACTGTGCACAGGAGAACTGGAGGTTTTATCAGTAGATCTGGGTTCCCTAGACTTCCTCTCAGACCTCTGCAAACTAGCAAGAAAACAGCAGAGGGAAAAATAATCAGCAATGTCTGTCATGGATGGCAGCTGCATCTTCTCCTTCACTAGGGAGAACCTTTGTTAAGAACCACAGAAATACAGCTCAAAATTGTAGAAGGGAATTTCTGATGGCACAGATCTGTAGCTTGGGGAACCCATCCAGTTTCAATGTTAAGTTTCTCCATGTTTCAAATCCAAATTAAAAAAAAATAATTAGTATGATTCTCAGTTTGTTATCAATTCCCTGCACCACAAATGCTGTTTTTCAAGCACCCACAGTGAATGATGAGTTTGCTCATGAGGAACATCAAGGTTTTGCTGGTCAGGCACTGTCCAACTGGTTCCAGTGCCTGTTTGACAGGACCACTACACACTGCAAAGCATCACAGACACAAAGCAACTAAAATTCCTTCCTGCCCAGGGATCTGGGGATGAATGAAATGCCAAGTCTTGTGCTGGTCTCTCTACAATGTACAGGCATTGGATGGAAGAGGAAAGAGAGAAGTTCAGTGTGGCAGTGTTTCTGCCTCTGCCTCTCTGTTTGGCTCACCCAAACCTGGCACAAGTAGGGTATTCTGGTCTTTTGGTGTCTACTTTCCTGCAGAAAGCAACTGTTTCTCCAGCACAGATGAGAACAGAACACCTGGCCACATATGAGCCACAAAGCAGTAACTTTTTTTGAGCCATGGGCTTTAACAGTGATTTCAAAGACTCTACTGCATCACCCAGACTGGTGGCAATTTCTGGTCGTTTCCAGGTGAAACTAGAGGTGGAATATATGCAGTCACTGGAAGATGTTATGTGGGGTAAGAGCTGAGGAAACAAGAGTTCACTTGTAAACTCTGTAAACCAGGAGAACTTAGCATTAAATTGCAAATTGCTACAGATTGCCAGAGTGTCCATCCTCAGGGTGATGGGGACACAGCTAAGGTGACATTACAACACAGGTCAGGTGATGATGAGGCTGAGTACTAGATCTCATAAAGGTCTCCTCAAGGATGTTCACAGAGAAAAGTCAATGACAGCAAGACAAAGGAGATTTCCTGGGAGCGAGGGGAATGAGCAGCAGCAAATCTGATGCACTTAAGCTATTTCCCTGGGCAGAGTAAATGAGGCTTTCCCTGAGGGAGCCAAAAGGTCTCCTGACCTGCTGCACTTCCACTTTGTCCTTGACCCAGGCTGCTGCCAAACTCTTCCATTTCTTGTGACCGAAACCACCAAGCAAACAGAAGGAGCTTGCACTTGTTCTGCACCTTTGGGCATCTGCACACCCAAATGTCCCAGCTGATGGGCAGGAGAAACTCAGTGTGCACACAGAAATGTGACAGAGAGCTGCTGCCCCACGGGCCTGGACATCCACACTGCCAGACAGCCAGGAGCTTGGAACACTGCCCTTAAAGCAGTGGGACTGGAAAACAAGAGCAAGGAAAGAGGTGGAAAAAAAATCAGTGAAAACAACAGGTGGCTAAGTCACACCAAATATCCTGCAGAACTTGGAAGTGGTACAGTTACTACGCATAGAGGATTAATTACCCTCTGGAAGGGTGTCTAAAAAGCAGCAAAATGCTCAATTTAAAAAAAAGAAAAAAAAAATTAAGAGTTTTGGTGATTTTATTTTTTCCTTCTCACTGCAGTTCTCCCTAAGCCTGACATGTAGGCTTCAACTCTGGCTAAATAAAGACTAAACTGAGGTTGCTGAAGTGTCGTCCTCTCCTAAGCAACAGATTGAGCTGAGGAAACTGAGCTCTGTGCCCTGGTGACTAATGCTGCTGTCACGCTCCACACACAGCACTGCCCAAGGACAGCCCTGCTCTCCCACTGCCCCTCCTGAAGGGCCAAGTTCATCCAGACCCAGCCCTGGCCCAGCTCCAGTGAGAAGGGATGGCTGTGTCCTGCACTCAGGTGCTCCGTGGAAAGCAGTTCCACTGTTCACCAGGAGGTTCTTGACAGGATTTCAGGCAGATTTCAAGGGGAATCGCTCTTGTCCATCCAACCTCCTCCCTCTCTGTCCTGTGGGAATCACAGATTTTCTTGGAACAGACACAGATGCTTAAAAAAAAAAGACAGGATGATAGAAGAAAACATTACACAAAGCCTCCTCACGTGAACAATGAGTACACCCCACAGCTGTCAGCTTTGTTTTGCATATTTTACATATTTACATACACAAGATATTTCCAAACATCCTTGTGTTTATTTAAAACTCCATCAGAAACATGTCTGGTAAAACAGATCCAGTGCAAATATATTTACTGGATGACAGTTCCCTGCATTGTTTTTAAAATGCATTGGGGGTCCAAAGCTAAAAAAAAAAAATTAAAAAAAATAAAAAAATAAAAAAAGAAAGAAGAAAAGTCACAGTTTTCCAAATGAGGGAGAGCTAACTCTGTAATCCCTCAGCATTCACCTTACAGCAAAGGCCCTCAGCCAAACAGTCTGCAAATGAATGAAGCAACACTTCTAAAACAAGGACAGCTGCTACATTAGAGAAAGGGCTTTTTCTGCTCACATGTCACACATGCCAGTTGCTTATGGGTGGGTGGTGGGGGTGGGCTGGAATGGGAATAAATCCTTCGAGGGAAAGGCTGAATAGCCCTCCTCAGATGGTGCAGAGAAATTAAAAAAATACAAGTTCAAGATCAGAAAGAGGGTGTGGGTGTAGGTGTGTGCCTCCTCCTCATCCCAAATCCTATCCTATCTTACAAACAGGCAGGGACAGCCACTCATCTCCAGGGAGCATAAAAGAAATCATTACCTTTTCCCATCCAGAAAAGGTCAGATCAGCACCTGAGGAAGAGCTTTACCACAAACATTTCTGCTTTTTCTCTGTACAACACCCTTTCTCTCCCAGCCCATCCAGCCAGGCAGGGGCCTGGGCAGTGCCACTGCCCACATGGACTCTGAGGGCAACAACACAACTGGGAAATCCTGGGAAAGAGCAGAGGGATGACTTCCCACATCCTTCCCCGGTTAGAAAACCGAGGGGGTAACCGAGGAGGGATCTTGGGCTGACTGCTGCTCCACATTACCTTGTCAAGCTGCCTTGTCAGGTGGGGCAGGGGTCTGTCCCTCACAGCTGAGGGATCAAATTCTCCACAAAAGCAAACCACAAAATTAGCAAATTAGCTTCTCCAGAAAAGAAAAGGGTGCAGAGTGAGCAGGGGTGGTTGTGCAGTTTGTGGCATTCCCATTCAGCATGGGCCCTGCTGCTCACAAGACACACAGGGCAGTGCAGGAAAGACAACCCAGCAAGTAGGGGAGATTTATCCAGACTGCCCAAAACCCCAAAAGGGCTTTACTGATGCCATTCTACAGAAGCCTCCTCATTGGCTTCTACACAGATGCCAAAAAATAAGTGCATACCTTTTACATTGGCCATTTGAGAGAGACCAGGGAGTTTCCCACTGAGAAACTGGCTTCCTTAAAGCTGAATTTTCTCTTTATCCTTCTCCATCAGAAAAGAATAGAGTGCTATTCTTAAGAGGGAACAGATTTTTTGGTTTTGGCCAGAGATAGAAATCTTTGTTGCTATATTTGGCTTCCAATGCAGGACTCTCTGCTAGCTGGTGGGAGGAGGAAATTAGAGCTGGTGTTATTCATAACTAAATGGGCACGAAAAACAAACCACCCCCCTTTGAACCTCGGTGCTACTATGGGCATTCACATAACAAATCATTTTCAAAGCCTGTGATACCTCTGTACATGCAACAGCCGACATCAAAACTTTATTACCCACTCATTTTCCCATAGTGATAAACTGTTGCAGATGTACAGTTATTGTCAAGGCAAACACATTGGTGCAGTTCCTGGTGCTGGTTTGTTGGTTTGGGTTGGTTTTTTTTTTCTTAATATAATTTCTTTCTTGTCTTCAAAGAAAGCAAAAGTGATATTTTGGAGGAGAGACAGTTACTGGAAGGCTGTGGCATCCAGCCCTCCTCCTCCTCCTCCTCCTCCTCCTCCTCCCAGCAACCCCAAAAAAGAAATCAGCTAAATTACTCGGCATCCCAGCCCAACGCACAGCTCAGCCGTGAGGAATTCTCACCAGATGTCTCGGTCCCCACCCGGCCTCCCACGTCACGCAGCCAGCACAACCCCTCCGAGCCTGAGGTCCTGCCAGCACGGCCCCACCATGCCTGGGATGTCATGGAATGTCACCATGCCAGGCTGGTGACACCCCTGTCCCACCAGGACACCCAGACCACGCTCACCTGCCCCTCCAGCTCGGAGGAGCCCAGTCACACTCCTCTCCTCTCCTTTTTTGTGACCTTTGTGACACCAGGTGGGACTGAGCAGCCCTGAGGGCACCCAGGCTCCAAGGGAGAGTCCCCTGCACCCATCTGGGACCCAGTTTCCAGCTGATAACACCCAAACCAAGGTTTATCCCGAGGTAACTGGTAAGATTCTCCGCGGGGGTTAAATGCACTAAAAGCAAGAGAGTGCCAGCGACTGACATTAATGGAGGAGGTGGATCATCATGAATAAAATCAGTCACAAAATAATGTCTCACATCCCCTGCTTTCATTTCTTGATGCAGTGAGAGCATAGAAATAACCCCTGTGAGTACCTGGAAAGCCAGATGTGGGGCAATGCAGCTGGAGACCTGGCAAGAGCAGAAGATACAGGGAGAATAAAAAGCACTTCAGGTATCTTCTTCCCCAGCTTAACACACTCCTGCTTCCTACAGTACATTTCTCTCTGGGTGGGGTGTCTTAAAGCAAAGGGGTTCCATGCCTCTCCTCACTGACTAAACCAAAGGTGCATACATTTTCTGCAATGTTTATGCTGTATTTTCCTTCCAAATTCCTAAGTCCTCACATTATTCTGGTATTTTTTTGATAGCTGCCACATCCCACTCTAGACTATTCATCATGAAGCATTATTTGCTTATTTTCCAGCAGTCCACATGTCATCTTCATCTCCACTCTTTGATACTGCTCGTGTCCCAGGCACTCTCAATCCCATTCTCTCCCACAGAAAGATTTTTGAGCCCTCTCTCTTCCTCTCCTGGAGTTTTTGTCTGCCAGCTCTCCCCATCTCTTCCTCACAGCCTGAGACAGGAGAACACGGTGACTCTGCACACAGTGCCCTGCTCGCTGTCTGGTCTGGGAAGCAGGGCCTGGAGCAGGACGTATGGGAAAAATCCTGCTCATCTCCCGATGCTCTGAAACAGACTACATCCCATATGGTCAGGATCTTCAGAGGATTTTGCAACTAAATTCTTAACAGCTCCCTGCTGATTGCGTGCAAGTGGCAATTTTTCAAAAGCTGAGTGCTTGGCCAAAGCTTGGAGGTTTTTTTTTTCCCCCCACTGCTGGAGCAGTAAATGATGTATCTGTGACCAAAACACCAAACCCTCAGCCCTCCAGCCAGAACACAGACATGCAAACATTTCTTAATTAAACAGTTGTAAAATAATTTTAGCAAAGGCAGTTACCTCCTTAGCGGGACTTACTGAACTTTGCCAAAAAAAATCAATTTGAGGTAAATAAATTGCATGGAAAATCTCTGCCTGATGACTGTCAAAACTGCCAGGAAACTATAAAATTAAAAAGGGGACTTACTAAGAAGTCTCAGGTTGTGATTCCACTAGGTCTGATAGTAAAATAGTGCTAATGTAATTTAAAAAAAAAAGATGTTAAGAATAAAAGAGGACATTGTAGCATAAGCACTTGACAGTGTCTGAGAAGGCAAGCCTGTGCCTTCACGAGATCTCTGCTTGAAACCCCTTCAACGCAAGGCTTTCAATCTGTTTAATTTTAGTACAGAGCCAGTTTAGAACACTTGTTTTACAACATTTTCAACAGAAGATAAATCCTTGGCTCTAAAAATTCATCTCATGCAAAGAATAGAAACTCAGGATGCAGAAATTTACAAAGAGATTTATGAGTTCTTCAGTTGCATAAGAATAAAAAGAAGGAATTAGCTAATTGTTGAAAAATACAGACCAAACTGAAAATGCTACATAAAAAATATAACAATAAAATTCACATTAAATTATTTATTCAGTAATAAACAGTGACACTTTTCTTTATACAAAGCCCCCACCCCCAACCCCCATCAGTTTTGATCAGAGGGGCAAACATTTCAATGGAGTTTTGAGGGAAGGAAGGTGGGAAAACAGGTGGGGGGGGAAGAGAGAGACCCTGATTTGACTGATGGTTTTAAGCAACAGCTACAAAGAGCGAGCAGGGAAAGTGCAGCACAGTTCTGCAGATATTTCACTCCATTACTGTAAACCTCAAACTCCTATAAACACTGGTTTTCTATAGGTACCAAATACCTGAGCCTCAGCTCGCCAGGATCAAGGCTGGACCAGCCCCCACTGGACTGCAATTCAAGGCTGGTCCCAACCATCCCAATGCCACTGAAGGTTTCCAAGGCCACAAAGCTGATTTATGTTGGAGGCTCGAGCCTTTGAGCAGGTGCATGAAATAATTGGAGTGTTTTTAATGACCCCCTCCCCATCCCTAAACTTTCTTTATTGGGAGCTGAAAACATAAAAGTGGTGCATTTTCCCAGGGAACTCCAGCCCAGCTTCCCGGGGTCCCACTGTGGTGGCATGGAGACTGCAGAGCAAGAACTGGGAGAGGGTCAGGGGCACTGAGCAGACCAAGGGCAGCTAAAACACGGCTTTCCAAGGACATCTACAGCTCCCCTCAGCAACCAGTCCACCCCATAAATATAAACCTGCTAACACAGCCTAAATTCAGTGTATTGAGCGGTGGCTGCCCAACCATGTACATACAGTTCTGGAGAGGATCATCTCTGCTCTCAGTCCCACCAGCTCAACCTTTCCAGGGCCGCTCCTGCCTCTCCTGCATTTTGAACCTTACTTTTTAAAGGGGCATCTTCCTGCACCACAACTCTCAGATTGTGCCCATAGGGCTAATATGTAAAAGCAGTATTTATTTTTAAATACTTTCCCGCTTTACATGAGATTTTAGTTCCAAACAACATGCATCATCTTTTTTTCAAAAACCCACACACAAACAATACTTATCATCCAAATACCCTTTAGAAGCTCAAAGGCTGACATACAAAAACCAAGAATTCCACTTGAAAAATATATCTATTTCTAAGTTGTTTATAAGGAAATATATGTGTTTCTGGCCCATTGATATGGAGCAAAAGCTTGTACCTGAAATTAATTAACCATATTATAGGCTTGTCTGCTGAAAGGCAATATATTGCACCTCTCTACATAACCACTGATTTCATGATCATCTTTACAGATACAAATCAGGTGATTTGAAAGGGGTTTTTTAATGTGATTTTGTTGTGTTCATTTTTTTTTAACAAGTAGGGAAAAAAAAAAACCACTCCTGAGTTAACAGAGAATGCAATAAAATGCCTACATTTTCCATCTCAGATGAGATTTGATGAAGTCATTCACTTCATTTCCAAAGGACATGCATTTGAGGCACGAGAGTGGAACAGAGGGAACCAGGCAGAGCTACATGTGAATGTGTATAAATACATTTGTAGAGAAATATATCCATACACATTGAAGAATTGTGGGAGTGGGACAGCAAGACATGTGTAACAGCCTGGAAGCAGAAAGGCTGGGTGAGGCAAGGAAATCCTAAGGGCAGGTTGGGGAAATGTGACATTCCCCTCCCTCTCTGAACACTGTGATGAGAGATCTGTTCTCAGAAGTCTTTTGATGGAAGTGTGGGTGATTGAGACAAAATGCCATTCACTGAGGACCACCTGAACTTGTGTGTCTGGTGAGGGAAGGAATCAGAACAGAGTCCATTTCACTACTGCCAATTATTCATCACTCCAGAAATTCCAGAAATCCAATCTCCAGGGCAGTCAGCGGCTGTACTATTCCATCTTCTTGTTGGGATGGAAATGGGCCATTGGAAAAAACTGGCATCTGCCTCTCAAAAACTGGTAGACAACTTGAACTCTTCCAGTCTTCAAATGAAGACATAAAAATTGATTGAAGATTTCTCAACAGTAACAAGAATAAAATAAAATCCTGGACAACTTTAAGGAGGTCAGTATTTTGAGTTTCTTGAAATAAAACAATCATTTCCCTATGTTCTCCCAGATACAGTGACAGAGTACAACATGTTTTATAAGCCCTCTCGAAATGAATCATCCATTTTCTTGGGACAGCATCAGAACACACCACACATAAAAAGAATGAAACAACTCCTTCAATAATGCAGTAAGACACACAACTTATCTGTGACCTGATTTCAAGGGCCTTTTTTTTTTCCCTATCTGCAGAAACACGAGCAGTCTCAACCTTTCTGCTCCTTCTCGCTGCCATCGATTCCCCACCACTGCAGGCTCCCCTCCTCTTCCTAGAGCAAAACCGTGGCAGCATCTGCTTCTCATAAGCACTTCTGTGCGTGTGTGTAAGTGTGCGTGTATGGGAAAGGGGGAGAGAAGGAAATCTGCTGAATTTAACTTAAAAGTTTGTCACAGGGAAGGGTGGGGTTGTTTTTTTCCCCTTTTCCATCCCTCAAGTTGTAGAACACAGAAGTAGGGCTACTGCTATGCACTTAGGCTTTTCCTTTCTCACTCGTTATACAAGGGATAATTAGTGACTGAGGGGGGAAGAAGAATTTATTTCGCTTTCAAAGTTGAGGGACTTGAGCATCAATGGCTACAGAGAACAGCAGGTTTTTATTGGCACTTGTCACCCAGAGTTTGCAGAGGTTCTGCCAGCTCAGTCCCAGGTTCAGCAGCAGAAACTGGGTGCAGAACAGTAGTCCTGGAGGTGGAAGAGCCAACAGCTTCCCCACTTCTTCATCCCCACTAACCAACAACTCAGTGACACAATCCAGAAATTCCAGTGCAAACTGTGGGCCTGTTTCGTTCCTGTCCTGCTTTTCCTTTGACATCTATAGGGAACCAGAGGAGGTTCCCTCATAGTATGAGCTTGTGAAGGGGAAGGCACTGAGCAGACTGCTCTTGCTAGGCTTTAAACTATTTCAGGAAGTCAAACACACCTCAAAAAGAAATGCTGCCCAAAATTCTTTTGCTACCCCTGCCACCCAAACTCTCCATCCCTGAAGTTCAAAGAGGACACACTGTCTCTTTCATTTCTACCTTTGCCATGTCCAGGGAAAAAAACAAACAAAAAAACCCCCACAAACAAACAAAAAAAAAATATAAAACAAACACTTAGATTTTTTTTTTTTCCTCGCAGTATTTCTAATACTGTCAACATTCCTAAGTCAGAATTCTTTTTCTTGAGATATTTCTTGAACTATACTATCCTGGTAAGAAAGTGAACTGTGGCAGCTGGCACTCCATTCCCTCCCATACAGTTTTTCTACTGCATTATAAATTTATTGACAAATTGAGGAGCTAGCTCCACCAGAGCAGCAATAATATAGAGAACTGTCATGAGAGCGTAATTTATTGAGAGAAAGAAATACTGATGGACTACAAAGATGAGGGAAAAAACCCCACCACATTTAATTCATCATCCCAACACAGAGACTACAACCTTATTACTTTAAAGCAATATTTAAGCATAGTCCATTCAGCATTCATACGCTGTCTCAAACTCCAAATCAGCAAGGCAGAGACTTAAGGGTCTTGCCAAACTGTGATATAATCCTAATGCCTCCAGTGCCAGCATGCCAAGCCCTCTCCCTTGACAAGGAAGAATGCTCAACACCTCACAGGATCAAGTTCAAAAAGCCTGGAGGGAAGCAGCAGTGCAGGGAACCTCAGAGTGGCATGCACTTCCCAACACCCCCCCCGCCCCTTTCACACACAGATCCATGTGGTCTCCACCTGACCAAACTACATTTACAATGCTCAGTGCCTTAAAATTGAACTCTTTCTTATCTCAGCCATGTGTTTATATCTTGGTTTTTCCACTCAGCCGGTGTGTCTTTCAAACAGGGATGTCTGAGAGCAGTGGTGACAGAATGCTTTGTGAGAGCCTTGGAAAATATTACAGAGGGACCCTGGCTGCATAGAGCAGAAAGGCAACATCTCCAAGCAATAGCCAGGACCCAGCAGCCCTGATCCTGGGCTCCCCTCAGTCCCATCTAAGCTCATGCTGACACTGGCTGGAGTCCCCAAGGGCCAGGCACAGAGACTGACCCAGCTCCAGCCCACGGCGACCCCACAGCCCTTACCCAGGATTTGTCCACGCTCACCTTGGCTCCAACCAAAGCCTTTATTACACAAGTCAGAGCCAAGGCCCAGGCCAGGGGGGTTTCCCAAGAAGAGGGCTGTGGTTCCACGTGGCCAGGCTGCCTTTCCCCAGCCAGGCCCTGGCGGGCAGGCTCAGCACCTGCGGCTGCTCAGGGAACGCAGCTGCGCTCCCGCGGCACAGCCCCAGCCAGGCAAACACATCCTGGAGACGCCTGTAGTGCTTTCCTTGAGCTGCTCAGCACACACAGCAGGCTGGGGGAAAACCTTTTGTTTCCACAAGACACACCTTTTTACATAAACCTGGATGTTTGTTTTTATTTTCCCTGAATTTTGATGTTGTAAGTTACCACCCTGAAATGGCTTAGCTGAAAGTCCTGCCTGTAGGATCGTACTGATATTTACGAGGGCCTGCAACATAACCCACAGGGAACTGTGTTCAGCAGCTTCAGTGGATCATAGATCAGGCCCATATTCGTGTCTGATTTAAGAGTGTTTGGTCCATTTTGAAAGAAGGGATGGGTTGGGAATGCAGCTGCTGTAACCTCAAGCTTTGCTCTATGCTAAAGGTGTTTGTGAGCTTCTGACAATCAGCACAAGCACAAAGCCACCTTCAGAAGCAAGAAAAACAAGACCACTTTTACTACAACCTAACACCAGGAAAAAATATTTGGCTGAAACTTCAGGTGCGAATTATACTTGCTTAAGCTAGAACAAAAGGACAAAAAACATCAGAATCTAGTAATGTGGAAACAAAGGAGTTTAGCTCTTTAAAAAGAAAGGAAAGATAGACATTTGAGGTAACAAACAAAAAAACCCAAAATGCACAAATACATCACAGACATCTAAAAATAGCATTTTATACATTTTTGCCAGTGCTTCTCTGAGAGCAAGTTCTTTAAACAGAACTTAACAATTTTACAATTTTTTTTAAAAAAATATGTCATCCTAAAATAGCCCATCGATCCTTACCCAAACTTTCTGTATTTCTACAAAAATAGATGCACAAAGAGCTACAAAATACTGTATTCCTGAAAGAAGGCGCACTGTAGTCAAGGGAGAGTCTTTTTTTCCTGACTATTGAGACTGTTCATAAAAATATCAAGCTGAACAAAACGAAACACTGTTAAAGGAGCAGAAAGGAGTTAGGTTGCCCAGCTGCAGCAGGCTCAGATGAGGAAAGAAAGAAAAGTTAGGTTTCTGGTTTTGTTTCCAACACTGTGGGACCCATAAATGGCCTTACAAATAAAAGGCTCGATAGCAAAACCAGAATAGTTGGCTCTTCATCTTCATGTGTGTCCTTTGCTCCATGCAGAAGGAGTCAACCACTGCTGTGTCACCCGCCCTGCTCTGCCAACTCCAGCTCTAGCTGTTCTGAATTTCTCTGCACCTCAGAACCAAGCAGTTTCCTTGCTCTTGTCCTGATGCTGTAGACCTACATTTCAGAAGAGAAGAGGAAAATAATTAGTATTAATAAACATTTGTTGAGTTCATAAATTCGATGTTTTTTTCTTCCCCCTCCACAAGCAACTGAAGTAAAGATAAACAAGTTTTGACTGAATAAATAAATATTAAAAAAAAAAGAAGAAAAAAAAAACCCACCCCACAACAGTTTAAAGGACTTGTTAGCAATAGGGTTATTGCTCCAAACTTTTTGATTTAGGAAGGATAAAATTAAACCATATTGAAGTTTGATTCTGGTTCAAGTGTTTCAGAAATGGTGATAAAGTTCCTGTATGTGCTTCCTTGGTTTGAGCTAATGTGGAGCATGACATGGAGTGAAAAAAACCCTCCATAAACTCTGCATCAATCACCCAGTATGCAGCAAGCAGTATTTCCAGGCAGAGTCCAGCCACAGACACCATCTCCTCCAGAAAACGCCTGGGACACCTCAGGATTTCACAGTTTCTGTGGCATTTCACCTCGCAGAGGAGAGAGGGAAAACGTTCCTGGAGCAGGCAAAAAACCCCAAACAATTTCACCTACAGAGAGCAAGATTTTCAGCCAAGAACGACTAGTGCTTCCACATGGGAAAAATTAATGGTTTTCAGCTTGCATTTGTTATGAGTTCCTCTAATATTTTCCTTTGTAAAAAAGTGAGGACTATCTAATAAATGTGGTGCGATGTTGTGGCTTTAACATTACAGACTTGGAACCTGCATTTTAATCTGGGATTTCTCTGCTTCAGAGGGATCCAATCTCTAGATTCACACCTAACGGGGCATAAACTTCAAATCCAGACAATAGAAGGGCAGGGGCAGATTAAATTTCCCAAAGAAGATATTTCTTGCTCATTTATAGGGAAAGTAAAGGACAGAGATGCAGGCATGTATTTTCAGAGCTAGTAAGGCACTGAAGTCTCAATGATTTAAAAACGTGTCCTTTGAAGTTTTGAGGCAAGTAAATCACATTTCATGAAATGAAGGTACATTTCCCACTATAAATCATCATTTCTGCTATACAATCTACCAAGGCACCTGACTTGTTAAGAATTCAGGGTTAATTTCACCACTGATGTAAATAGGTGCAATTCCAGACCTCAATGATGGTGTAACCACCAGAGCTTCGTGTTCATTTGATGTTCAACCTGTGAAAATTGACAGATCCATGTGCTAGGCATGGATCTCATTTCCAAATCCAATCACACAGTGAATATGAAGGAAGACCCATAAGTTTTCAAAAAGCCTAACAGGCATAGAGGATTCAGATCTGACAACTATCTCCTTGCTTTAAGGTTATGAACAGTTAAATATTTAATGATGATCAGCATTTCAGAGCTGAGCTGCAAAGCAATTAGCACTCACATAAAAGATGAGAGCATATGGCTCTGTCCATGTGAGAATTCCCAAGCATGGTGCAAACACTTATGTGTCCAGCAGTGAAGAGACAGGGAAAACAGAGCCCAGGGGTGTGGTGTAGCAAACCTTGTTTAGTGCTTTCTGCTCCATTTCACATGCACTTCTACCTGTTTCTTCAGGCTGGAAAAACTGGGATATCCCTCAGCTACAGCTTGCCTATAAAAACACATTCAGAGGCTCTTTATTCAATGAAGATGTCTCCTTGTTGCTTAAGAGCTATTTGTTTCCCTGACAGCATCATACACAGACAGTCACAATGAACTGCTGTGAGATCCCTTCAAAGCTCTCTCAAAGTCAGTGATGACAATTTGGGGCTATTTTTCCTCTGCTGCTTGCAATTTTTTTAAACAAGGATGACCCCAAAAAAAAAAAAAAAAGAGAGTCAGACAGCAGAAGCCTTTCAGAGCATAAAGGAGTCATTTAAGTTCACCAACAGAGCACTAAAGGACACCAGAAGCAATGGAAACCTGCAAGAAGAGAAACAGGTTATATTGCTCCTGGCAGCTTAAAAAATATGACACACACACACACATGTTTAAGAGCTCTTCCACCTGACAGCAGGGAATAACTAGCTGAACAGGCACCTTCCTAGGCAGGTGTCTTTTGCAAGACACAAGTAATTGTAACAAGGAGGTTTAAGGTACAACTACGGACTCTAGTCAGCAAGAGAAAACAATCTAAAAAACCAAAGTTGTCCTATTTACAGAACTGAACATGGAACATTTTCCATGCCTTTTCCTCATTATATTCCTATATCCTTCAAGTCAAGGCCATCTGCAGTCCTAATACAGAATCCAAGGCTGGCTATTCCTCCAGAGCTTCCACATGCAGTGCAAGTGCTGCAGTGCTTTCCTTTTAGCAAGGAAATCCTCACTTGCACTGGATGACCCAGCACTGCCACTCCAGCAAAATTCCCCTTCCCTGGGACACCAGCATTAGAGCTCAGTGCCACACAAACGTTATGCAGGTTCTGTGGGGGGGTTTTTGTGGCAAATTTGTGGGGTGTGTGTGAACAAACATACAGAAAGGATCAGATTGGCCCCTCAAGCTCCAAACTCAATGTATCACACTGACACACAGGCATTTCCAAAAGGGGATTTTCCACAGTAAACCAGAACTGAAGGATGTTGGTTAATTCTTGGTTGGTTAACCCTAAATTTGAAGCTATTCACCTCAGGATGAAGAATGTGCACCTCACTTTTAACAGATTTACAGCTGTCACTCATACCAAAGTCCTGCTTTGCTTTCAGTGTGCTGGGGCTCCAGGAAGCCTCCTCCAGCACATCTGTCTGTCAGCAGGACAGGATATCTTCCTAGGCTCTGCAGCAGCAAGGCAAGCTGCTCTGCTCTCCTCCCCAGGGGCTGCCAGCACAGCTGGATCCCACTGCTCACCTGAAGGGCCTGGTGTGCAGGGCACCTCCCTCCCTGCTCCCAAGGAAAGCACTGATGGCTATAACCACCAGCAACACTGCAAGACAGAAATTTGCCTTCCCAACCCACGATTTTAAAGTGCTGGATGTGGCTTGTGCATCCTCGGTGTAAGCAGTGCTGACAATGGGTTACACCTGAGCTGCAGGCCTGGTGTAACTGGGGACAGCCTGACCTTGCTTTGCTTGGCACCAGCAGGGCAAGGAACTGAGGCCTAAATCCAAACAATCTGTGCTTATTCCAATGTGTTTGTATCAATGGCTGACATGAAATGTACTCCTCTATTAAGCACTGTAGCTTTTGGAAGGACACTACACACTAGCAGACAAAACCTAGCAGCTTTAAACAGCTCTTGATGCAGACCAGCATTTTATCTAATCCCACTTGTACCGATACAGAAGCATCTAAAAGGGTTAATTTGCAGTCTACAACGTGAGGATTAAGCCACATTTAATGGCAATCAGGTAGCTAAATCCTTCTTCATCCCCTAGAACAGGACCATGTAAATCCAAACAGATGTGCAAGAGAGATCAATAGTTTGTCAGCTCTGCAAAGGGCACGGTGCTGAGGTCCCACACTCCGAGAAACAAATTCCCAAACTGCACTGTGCATGCAGTGGGAACTTCCTCCCAACCTGTGAAGTGATTCAGCATCATCCATTCCTGAGATGGATTATTTGGCTTGGCATGGCAGGGATTCAACAATGTAGCTGGAAGAGGGTAAGATTACAGCCAGCCTGCCCTGATCCCAACACCGCCATTCCACATAATTCAGCGTGAGGAATTCTGCTAATGTTCCTGTAATTCCATGTGACAGTAGCACAAGAAATGTGACCCATGGTAAGAAAAGGGGGAATCAGTTTGTAAGTCAAGGATTCCAAAAGGCAGCGTCCAGGTATAGACCAAATGAACTTTTTTAACATAAAAACCACCTGAATTTCATGGAATCTGATATATTGACAGCTCCACAGGTTATTTTCTCCAGGGATATATGAGCAAACACTTCCAGAACTGACATTCTTGCCACTATGGCCTTACCCTACTCTGGAGAAAGCACTTTATGTCACTAAAAGCCAGCTCAGTTTTCCAGGCCCTTGAGTTTGTAGCCTCTCTGCTGAGATAGCTGTTTGACACTAGATTTAAATGTAATGAAATGCTGTGTGATGTGGAGATTTGTCCAGTATAACCTGCTTTCCCTGGGACTGCACATGAAGCAAGGGCTGGATGTGACTCCACGTGGTACTTGAGCAGCCCCCTCCTCTCCCCACACCTTTCCTGGGATGTGCACACAAAACCCTGAGGCAACTCAGCTCCCTCTTCTCTCCAGGCCTGGAGTGCCTGTAACCAAAGCATTTATCTCAACTGCACAAGCTGCAGGCAAGGCTAACAGGGAGCTCAGCCTTCCCTGCCCTTCCCACCTTGGAAAGCACATGTGAGATGAATGTGCAGGGGAAGAGAAAAAATAACTGTAATGTCACAGGTTTCCAGTTCCTGCTGTGCTTTATTGCCTGCACCCTTGCTTCCAAAACTGGGGCTGCCTAACAGGGCTCTGCTGCTGTGTTTCAGTATGTGACCCTTTTGAATAGTCTCAAAGTAGTGAGACACTGGTCTGCTGAGACTCTCTGTTTCTTCAAACCAGTCACACATTTCCCCTCTTTCTTTTTCCCCACAGGAACTCTTAGACTAAAACCCACTCAATCAAGCATGGGTCAGAAGTTAACAGTTCAGATCTTTTCCACTGCCTCCCACGCTGAGCAACCAAAAAACATGCAAGGATCCTGACAAAATTAGCACCCAACTGTACCCCTCCACAGGGATTTTCATAAGGAGCAGGCAGCACCAAGCCAAAGCTGTGTTTGCTCTCTAGGGCAGTGCTATCACCCAGTCCTTTTTTGAAGTACTTGCTCTTAAGAGAAAAACAATTCACAGTCTAGGCTGGCCTGAGCCAGGCAGTGGTTTCTCCTGACTAACAATTCCTCACACAGTTCTCTGTTCCATCCCCAAAAGGTTACCCAAATACAAGGCCCTGCAGGTGGACTGCTGGGGCTGGGTCCAGGAGGGCTTGTCCCTTACACCAGGGGCAGTCACAGTCTGCTCCTGCCTCAGACAAGGCAGCTCACTCCCCTAATGGAGCTTGTCACACAGGAAAATCTCAAGATCCCAGTCAGTTTATCATTTTGTACCCAGAAGTGTAAAATATAATTATTCTTGTATTGCTGGTTTAGCTGGAAGTGTTATTTATATATATATAAATTGCCCAGTGTTAAGAATTTCTCTTAGTTTTATTGACATCAAGACAGCAAGTGGCGTAGTATTTAGAGGAGATTACTGGTTCCCAGTTGTTTTAAAGGGAACAGACAGAGCTTTCTAATAGGTTCATAGTATTTCATCTTTAAGAAGCAGCCTTTCTTCCCCCACCCACTCTTTATTCCCCTGCTCACTTATGAAGGCAAAGAAGTGCTTCCACGCATTGAACCAGTCAGAGAGCTACCAAAGAGGGAGAAAAATAGATACTTTAAGGAAAAGGGAACAAAGATACAAACCCAGTGTTTCCTTAATCAGGTAACACACTGTCTTTACGAAGTACTAATCTGCAAGGATTGCTGCTGGTGAGATAAATATCAGACTGAAAAAGGAGCCCTCAGTGGGGCCTATGAGCTCCAGGATGGATGCACTGGGAACTGTCAAGAAACTTCAGATCCTGAGGGCTGTCAGACTGCTTCTGATACTGACACAAGAGACTGCCACTCAAAGCTCACAGACACAGATGGAGTTCATGGTCTGCAGTTCAGACCCTGCAGTGAAGTGGATTTAATCCACACACCTCTGCCTAAACCCTACAGAAAGATGTTTAGTTTGATGGCAAGCACAGCTCAATCAGCACCTCTATTCTCCATGTGATATCTGGATGCTACACAGGAAGGAAATGCTGAGCTGCTCCACCTCAAGATGCAGTCCTCATGTACTCCAAGTTATTAGTTTATTGGAGCTATATATTGGTGGATGCACATAGGAACGAGCTGAACAAGCTGAAAACTTCCCCATGGGAGCAAAATTAATATTTTTCCACAAGACTTAAACAAAAAGAAACAACACAGATCATGTCACAACTCATCTGTCTTGGTGGGACCAAGGCAGATAAAGGTCTCTCAGCAGAAGGCAGGGAGAGCTGCCCTGACAGAAATTACAGGAGGGATTCCCCCATTTGGACACTGCAGGGAGTTCACATCTCTGCTCAAACAAGTCACAGAAAACAAACAAACAAAAACCCCAAACAAACAAACACAATAATAAAACAACAAAAAAA
>NC_031768.1:108292139-108307076 GCF_001522545.3 Parus major
CACAAAAAAAACCCCCAAAAATTAAAAAAAAACCAAAAAAACTTCCAAAAATCCCCAAATGAAAGCATCTCACCTGTATCAAAGCCAAAAGTCGGCACGATGTCCACCGTTCCGTGGAAGGCTCCGGCCCAGGCTGAGGTAGCGCCGCTGCCCGCGGCGGGGTCGGCCTTGCCGCCTTGCTGCGGGCCGGGGATCCGGGCCGCACGCAGCGAGGGCACCAGCAGCGAGCCGTAGCGGGGGTCCCGGGGCTGCCCGGGGTGCTGGGGGTGCACATGGGGGTGGTGCACGTACACCTCGTGCATGTGTGCGTACGAGGGGCTCACCTGAGACGCTAAGGGGTAGTGCCAGGGCTCGGAGGCGGCGGGGGCGGCCGGGCCGGCGCTCTGGTGGAGGCCGTGTCCCGGCCAGCCGCTGGCGTCTGCTGCCGGGAAGGTGCCTGGTGCGGGGAAATCGGGGTGCACTCCGCTCAAGCAGGGAGGAGGAGGAGGAGGCTGGTAAGAGCTGGTCCAAAACGAGGTTGGGAATCCGCTCCTTTGGCTTGAAATTGCTGAGCTTTCTGGTGGGGAGGAAAGAAGTGAAGTATGAGTGAAGCTGAACCACGCATTTCGTGACAAAGAGCCCGCGACCATTTGCCACTCTCTGAAGTTTGTAACGCTGAACTCAAGCTTCCTCAGTAAGTACAGAATCACAGCACATTTGAGGTAGGAGGATTGTCTACTCCGATTTCCCTGCTCCAGAGCGGTCACCTCTCTGGTGATGCCCAGGACCATGTCCAGTCAGATTTAAAGTGAGCTCCAGACTCCACAGCCTCTCCAAAAAAATCCCCCAAAACAACAACCGACCTAAAAAACTCAACAAAACAAAAAGTTTTCTTGTATTCAGATGGAATTTCCTGTTTTCTAATCTCTCTGCCTATTGCCTCCTGCCCTGTCAGCAAGCATTGCTGAAGGGAGCCTGGCTCCCCCATCTTCATTCCCTCCCATCAGGATTTTATGTACATTAAATTCCCCCCACCCCAAGAAGATTTTTCTTCTTCAGGCTGTAGAGTCAGAGCCCTCTGAGGATCTTGGTACAGAAATTGTGAGGAAAGGCTAACTCCTGCCCAGACTAGAGCACATCAGTCAGAAAAGTTGCAAATGCTTCTGAGGAAAGAGAACCAGCTCACGCTGCAGAACAGGAAACATTTGGCTAGAAGAAACCCTGATTTTCTCAAACTAATTGCATGCTTTGATGGGATAAAGGTTGTATCTAACACAGCTTATGTAAGTCCTTTATAGAATAAATTATGATGCCCTCTCCCAACAGGATCTTACAAGCAAGAACCATCTAAGTAGCTCAACAAGGTTTTTGTCTGAACCAAAAGCTGCTTCTTTCAGCTAGGGCTCAGCTCATATTTAAATGGATTCCAATACCTCTACATTATGAAATCACATTCTAAAAATTCCTCTTTTGAAGGAGCAGTTAGTGTTTTTGATGTGTAGCAAAGTCTTGGCTTCTCCATTCTCACAAACCTCTTGCCAGCTCATGCTAGAAAGTACTGCTTCATGCAATATGTCTCAGCTCCAACAGCATTTTTTTTGGTCAAAGATGGAAACATAAAAATACAGAACTTCACCTCTGATGAAAGAACAGTCATAAAAATAGCCTATGGAGAAATAAAGCCAGGGAAGTTTAATATTTGATGAGGCCAGGAATCCTCTGTTCCTCATAACTTATGTAAAAGTGCTTTTTTTTTCTTTAAATCACCTTTTGTTTTGCTTTGTTTAATAAGCAGCTGGAATGAGACTTGGGTGAAGACACCATTGAGAATGAACAGATTCTTCAAACACTCCGGCCTCTGAACTTTGCTTATACAAAAACATTTTGGAAGCAAAAAAACTTGAAAGTATTTTCTGACTGTGTCATGCTCGTGTCTCTGTTTTAAAATGCATTAAAATCACAGAAATTTTTCCATACATCAATTGGCTTTGATTTAGGCAGCTTATTGAGTCTGATTAACTTCTGATATTGGAAGCAAACTTTGCAAACATACCATGGACAAATGTTGTGGATGCTTTGTGCCAAAATGCTTCAGAGGCTGCAAACTTATCTGGCAAATGCATCCCAACATGGTTTTTCTTCAAAAGGTTGGGTAGTTCTTAGCAATGGATTTCTATTGCAATTCATGCTTGAAGACTGGAGAGAGCTTCAAGCATATTACAGAAGCCTCAGCACTCCTCCAAAATTGGTATTATTCCTTGTTTGTAAACCATTCCTTGTAATAAGGGATTACACTGAGGTGGAGAACGTGTATGGCTTGCGCTGTTGGCAGCAGAGCTGACACAAAAGAAAAAAAAAAAAGCCAAACTTCATGTCCAGTCTGTTGTTTTTCACACTACTTAACAGAGGAGCACAGCTTGACAATGCTCTGCCAGTATTCTGGAAAATTAACCTCTGTAATTGAGTTTTTGAAAACTATCTGGCTGTTATCTGCATGGAAAAGCCCTAAATCCAAAGCGCTGCACTTCAAAAAGGCACAGAAAAACCACAAAGTATCCGCAGGACAGCTTCAGTAACAGGACAGAGCACTTTAAACCACTGAATCTGCCAGCCTGAATTCATCCCAGATTGCATAACAGCTTGGCTTTGCCAGTCATGCAGGAGGTCTAGGCCACGGAAAACCTTTGGCCATCTCTGTTTTTCAAACCTGTGCAGGTTTCACAAAGCCATCGCTGCTGCCTGACACTGTCAGGGGCCAGCCCGTGACACCACCCTCGCTGGAAAGGTCAGTCCTGTCACTGGACACTCAGGTTCCATCCAGCTTATACAAACATGCAGGAAAATTCCACCCACCCTGAGCACTCAGGGATATCTGGCCTCTGTGGAACAGGGAGAAACAGCCACTTCTACACTGCCTTTGGGAAAGAAAAAAAATAAAAATAATAATAATGATTAAAAAAAAAATACCTCTGTGCTTCCATGGCCTTTCAGAAGGCATTTAACAAAAACTGTCTGCCAATAAAGATGCTACAGTTACCACAACTTCCTACCCTAAGTACAGGGAGGCAGGGACAAGGCAACATCCCAGAGACCACGGAGCTGTGTGTGGCTGGTGCAAATGCCATGGTGGCCAACCCAAATGTTCACAACACACACTGAAAACACGGCAGAAGTGCACACGCTGGGAAGGAGACAATGCATGGATCTTTCTGTACTACAACATCAGCTCTCACTTAAGGCAAGAGGGCAGAAAAGTAAGCTAGAAAAACAACCCAACGCTTTCATCAAGGAAAAAACATGTTGATAAAAATGCCATTAAACTAATATTAATGTCAAGGTATCATTAGCACCTGCAAAAGATTTCAGGCAGCTACACCTAAAATTGAATATTCACATTACTTGAGCCTGTCGTAGGGAGTTGTATTTTATAAAAAAAAACAGCTTCAAAATAATTTTAGCCTAACTTGATCAGTAGTTTCAACATAAAAATGATGAAAACAGGCTCTTTTCAGAACAATAAGTTCTAATTTTTATATGTAAGTAAACTCCCTCCTCAAAACAAACTAAAAAAGTCCCCTGCAATATCACCTTAATGATAAAATCAGAGTTTGTGTTTTCATCACAACACCTTATAAAAAAAAAGGAAGAAAGAAAATAATGAAAAAAAAAAGATTAAAAAGGGGTCAAAAACATTGCTAATCCCTCCTTTCAGATAAAGGAGAAAGTGAAGTGAGCTGGGGAGCCAGTTCATGCTCACACACTTAACACTGAAACCAGTTCCTCCCAAAACAGCTATTGCAAAAACCTTTTTTCTTCCTAAAGTATCTCCAAGTAACTAAGTAATTCACAGAAATTCAGACTACCCAAGGTTATTTATGGAAGAACTTCAAGTTATTCATACTTTAACTTCTTTAGGTAATAGGATACAAACTCACATTCATGTGCTGTAGCCAAGCATCTTTGATACTGTGCATAAACCACAAGACCAAGATGTCAGTGTTGGTCCTTCCCCATTGTATTCAAACAGAATATCTCAGAAACCCATTTGGGCCTGATAAAGCTCATGTCAGCTTCTCTCCTCTGGAGCAGCACATGCCCTCAGCTCCCCGAGCCTCCCCAGGGATTTTCACACCCCCTCAGCAGGTGCAGGGATGGCACAGGGTGGATCTCCTTACTTTATTCCCAGAAGATGTTCAGGACACACCAACCTCCATTCCCCACTGAGGGCAGGGGGCACACGAGGTCAGGAGGCAGCATGGCTGGAGAACCCTCACACCAGGCCACCCATGTCCCCTGCAGAACCCTCTGGGGATGGCTGTGAAACCACAGAGGGGGGACAGGGAAAAACAACAGGGTATGTCTGAGGCCAAAGGGAAGACACGCGACCCCACCCACGGAACATCCCCAAGCTCACTGAGGAGGGCTTGCTGTGGGCATGGGGTCTCTCTGGGGACCGCCTTGATCCCATTGCTAAAACATTTATAGCCTGTCTGGGCCATTTATAAACGCTCCAGTCTCCTTTTTAGTAAGAATAGGTCCAATCCTGCTCTCAGTCAAGTCAACAGAAAATTTCCCATTAACGCTAATAGTCCCAGCTCAAGCCATAAATTCCTCTAGCTCCCCAGCCACTTGTGCTGACCTTTGCTTAAACTTCCTCGGATTTGTCATCATCCTTCTGGAAAGCAAGTCCTTCTGTGCTATTTTTCTCTTCACAGTTGCTTTTCAAATATCCCATCTCTCTTTAGTATCTGTGGCTTTCATCAATGCCTCCACATTGCTGATTGGGAACACCACTGCTCCTGCTCAGATCCCACCAGCACCTCTCTCACCAGCCCAGTGTCAGGCCACTGCTCACCATGCTTAGGTTGCACCCCTGTGCCAGTCCACATAAGGATGTGATCAGAAACAATGCAGCTGTGGGGATCTTAAAGAACACCCAGACCGCCACATCCAGCAAAATGGAAAAAGCATCTTACTGCCACACTTTTTCCAATTTGGAAGTCTTGTCTCTAAGGGCTACCGAGTGTCTCTGGCAAGATCTGCTCTATGTCACACCAATACATAAAAGGTATATAGGCATAACAAGGGGTAAGTGTTAGGAGAGTGAGGAAATGGCTTGCAGAACCTACCACATTTCTCCTCCCTGCATGGAGGCAGGGCAATGTCATGCCCATTTTACACTCAGCAAGCCGTAACATCGTCTGTACCTCTCCCACAAGCAAAGCTGCAATGGAAAACAGCACATGGCTGCAGCCACAGGATCCAGGGCTTGCCCCCCAGCCTATTCCATCCTGTGCTGGCTCCTCACCGCCTGGAAAGCAGCCGTGGACAAATCCTGATCACCTGGCAAAGTCACTGAGAAGGCTGCATAGGTTTCCTTCACGTCCAAGGCCAGCACCCCGAGCAGCTTTGCTCTGGTCTCTCAGGCCAAGTTTCACACTTGGAGCTAATAAAAAAAAAAGCCTCCAACCTCGCAGCAGACGTTTGTGAAGCCACGTTGAGGTCTGCCCCCTCCCACCCAGCCCCTGGCTGAGACAGAATGTGGCAGGAACAGGAGATCCCTGCTCCTTCCATGCCTTTGGCTGCTCTCTCCCCCTTTAACACCTCAGATCACTCAACCCAAGAAGCTCCTCGGTCCTTGGAGATTCTAGGGGGATTTTTTTCCACTTCCACAGAGAAGTGGAATTTCAGCTGCAATGCAATGTGTGTTACTGCAATGCAGCCCGAGTAAGCCACGCCACGGAGAGCGAGCTCCTGCCCCCTCTTACCTCTCCACAGAGGATTCAGCCCTGCCTTGCTCTTGGAAAGGGCAGTCTCTGAATTGAAGCTACTGGCTTGGCTCAAAGCTCTCGAGAAGTGTTCATCCACCACTGAACCAATGTCTCCCTGGAAGTAAGTGAACAGGACACAGCGAGAGTTCAGGTACTCCATCTCGGCAGGCTGGTCTTTCTCATCCTCCTCCTGCTTGCTGGGAAGGGTCACTTCCAGAGACTCCTGCATCTTGTTGTACACAGCTAACTTCTTCTGGGATTAGAAACAAAACAAACAAGAGATGTATCAGTGATAGCACTCAGTGGAAGCTCAACATATGGTTTCCTTAACAAAAAAAAAATAACTGACTACACTGAATAATGTAATATTCACTTTGTAATTAAATTTGGACTTCCAGGATACCCCACACTGGCATTTCACAAAGAAGAGAATTCCAGTGCCCACTTAAGAGTCTCCATTCCTCTCACACAGATGGACCTGCTTCTCAGGCATGTTTCACAACCACAATTTATCAGCACCAGCTTTCACTCAATACTTTCAAAAGAAAGCAGACAGCTAACAGCTCCCTCCTGACTCCCACCTGGAGAGAATATTCCATCAATAAAGGCTACAGAGGTCAAGCCCAGCTCTGTGGAAGGGTGGCCAGATACACAGCATCTGCACTTCACACATCCAGCTGGGCAAGCACCAGGTTTCTCCAGGCACACTCCTCCAACTGAGCTTTCAGGGCCCTCTGGATTCCCCACACTTACTGCTGAAGCTGTGAAGGTGGGAGAGTTTCCTGCTTCCTGAAAAATTTTCTACTCTATTATGCAACTCCACAAAATGCTAAGTTTTCACTCACTGACAACAGAATATTTATCACAGAAGTTGTACCTTGGGGTCATGACCAGGACTTGGTCAGGGGTTTGAGAGCTTAGTTTTTTGGTTGGTTTGGGGTGGTTTGTTGCTGTTTTGAGGTTGTGGTGGGAAGGGTTTCTTTTCCTTTTCCATTTTTTTTTTTTTTTTTAACACCAGCTTTTGGAAAAAAAGGTAAAAAAATTCAAGTCATAAAAAATTAAACATGTGATCTGGGGGAAGAGGGGGATTGACAAGTCCACAAACACATGCAGAAAAATCCACCCCAAACCAAAAACAGAGAAGCATACAAAAAAGTAAAACCCTCACAAGCCATCTGTGAATGGCTATTTCAGAATCTTCTCTCTCTCTCTCTCTCAAATCAAACCTAAATGTCAAAATAAATGTGTGTGAAGATCCATTTTGCATGGAACATATTTTTCAGATGTTCCACTTTACAACTGTTTTCACAGAAAAAAAAAAAAAAACCCTCTCCCCACAACAGTCAAGCTGCAGGAATCCTAGCTTTTAGCTAGCCAGCCATTTCCACAGCTGACTTTACACACAAGCACTTTCAGGAACCCAAAAACAACTACAGTCCATATGCAGAAGTATTTCATAGCATTCCTACAGAATTACAGTTTGACTTATCTTTAATGGTTTGCTTGGCAACACTCTAGCACCATCAGAATCTCTTTAAGTTTATGGCTTTTTTTACCCTTTTTCCAAAGTAGTTCTATAGAAAAATTTAAACAACTACACAGTCTATAAAGTTTCATTTTTACAATAAATATGCTTGTACGATTTTAAAATAATCAAAAGTTGTTTTCTGACCTTGTGTACCATCAATACATTTAAATTTGGTGCTTTCTAAATTCACACAATCCGATACAAATTCTCTCACTGCAGTACAAAATAAATGCTCCGGGGCGAAGTCTTAATTATGAATGGTTATTTTAAAAAAATAACTGCAAGAAAGAGCTATTGACAAGTGGAATTAAAACCTATTCTACTTAAGGCTCACAGCAACTTAAGCAACGTATCTGACATTCCAGTGGGTAAGCTGATAAATGTAAAACAGCTCAGTGATACCATTAATTCAGATGCTGTTGCACAAAATGCAGTGAGGGACGTATGTAATTTTGTTTCAGCTGGGGATATCCAGGCAAAGGCCTGGAATTCCAGTAAATCTGTGCTGCACAAAGCAAGTTATACTGTGACTCAGTTTAGCACAATATTGCTTAGACTTATGGGAGAACTGCTGGGATTCACTAATAAAAATAAATAAACAAAAATACAGAAATGGCAAAATAAAGCAGTTTTACTAGAAACTGGAATTGCTAAAATGAAACAGTCTGAGGCTGTAAAGATATTTTTGCAAAATGCGGGATTTGGGGTAACCTGTACTTTTTTTGGAAGTGCTTAGTGCCTTCTGTAAACAAACAAACGTCTCAGGGAAGTTCTCCTAATATTTGCTACTAAAAATACTAGTAAATAAAAATACTAATAAATGCTTACTAGGACATCACTCAATGTGAGCTTCATGGTTTTGCCTGAGTAATCACAGACCCCTGAGACTTCAGAAAGACAGAAACAGTCGCAGGGCAAGTGGCTGGGGAGGGTGCTTTTCTCATTTTTGGTTTTGGTTGGGCTTTGTTTTTTAACTAGAGACAAAGCATGAAAGAGATCCTCTAGAGAAATCTAAATAGGTCTATTACACACCTTGAACAGAGGCAGCACAGGGTAAAAGCTGCCTCCCATCCCTGCAGGTGCTTGCAGTGATGCTGCAGTTATGCAAATGCAGACACGAGCACGCAATTACAGACAGACACACAGCGCTAATACAGCCCCTGGCTTGACTTGGTGATCAGGAAGGAAGTCTTTCAATGTTCCTATACAGGGACTGGAGCTCAGGAAATTAAAACTTATCTCCAGAGTCGCTTCTCTGCGCAGGAATGTTCCCCCTTCCACAGCTTAAGAATCTAATTCTTTTTCCATTTCAACTCTCTTCCCTCCCCTCCAGTCCACGGACAGTCATTACAAGATGCTCTGAGCATTTGCTCCTTTCAAAAACACCAAATCTGACCTTTTTTTTAATGTAAAAAACCCAGACAATAGGACTGATGTACAAGAACAAGGCCCTGTGTGTGGATTGAAGTTATTTACAGTACAAAGTTGTGGTTTGCAGTGAGTTATTTGCAAATGATAAGAGTTCTAAATTAAAAGGTTTTTCAAAACAGCAAGCCCGTAATCAGAACACAGATCTAATTAATTTGCATTTCAGGAAGATATTATCAGCCTGCAATTACAAAACTCTTTAAATCAGACACTACAGTGAGAGAAAGTGACTCAAGTTTTCCTTGTATGCAATGCATATACATCCTTTGATAAGGTGAGGGTTTTTTCTCCCAACTCACCTAAAATACCCTGTTTGCACATAAATTCCCTAATTTTTGTTCTGACCTTAACAGTAATCTTCTCACAGTATTTTTGACTGCAGTTGCATGAGTGGAAAACTATGCAAGATCATCAGCTGCTAAATGAATTTGTACCACAATCATGGGGTGTGAGGGAACAAAACCAAAAAACCCCCACGAACACTGGGTAGGTTTATGGCAACTAATCTCAGCTAGTCCAGTTTCACTTGTACTTTTTCATTTGAACAGTCCTAGTATATATTTAAGCAGCCAACTGCATCTGTAAGATCTTTGTAAAGAGTATGTTCTGACCAAACACGCTGTTATCTCTTGTCAGTGTTCAGTACTTGAATATATTCATTAAATATATTTTAATATATTCATTTAATATATTCGTTAAATACAGCTTTCCCTTCCTTACACTAAAGACTGATATTAAGCAGCTTTTGAAAAACAGAGCAAACACCCAAAATCTTCTCTTGGCCAAGACACAGAATACAGAATTTAAATTCAGAATACAGAATTTAAATTCAGAATACAGAATTTAAGTAGAAAACAGGGAAATTCAGTGTCTATATCCTTTAGATAACAGACCCTAGTTCATGGCTGAAATGGTACAATCTCTGGATGAGTAGAGCTGTACAGCCCAGGCTGAATTCAGCTTCAATCAATATTATATTATTTTTATTTCTTACATTCAATAACAGGTAATTCCAAAGAAAATTTAAACCCTTCAAATCATACAACAAAAGGAAACTGAAGATCAACACCATATCACTGCTAATATGGGAATATTAAGAATAAAGTTTATTCTGAACAATCATTATCCTGTCTTCCTGAGCACTTTTACACCAAGAAAACATTTAGTCCAAAATCTCGCACAAAACCCTCACCTTGAAGATTCCTGCTGTTTTCTGACATACCCTACCCAGAACCAGGCAAAACTGTTCTCATGCAGCGAAATGTTGGCCACATTAAAGCCTGTGGCAAAAGTCCAACTGACTTCAAGGGTCCTGGGTCTCACCCAGAGTGTCTGGTAAAAATGTCAGAGCATTCCTCTTTGCAAATCGAAAAAAAATTCACTGCCAGCAGAAACCAGTTAGTAGCCAGCAAAACAACAACAGCAAAAACAAAACGAAAAATAAACAAAAAAAAAACCCACACCAAAATAAAGAAAAAAACCAACAAACCATACTTTGATAACAGAAAAGGTTTTACTTTAGCCAAGTTTGAATCAAAAATTCAGGCCAGCTCTTACTTTTCATATACACTGGTTGCCTTTTCCTACAGTTTATTATCTCCATACATGCCACCATACAGCATATGGTCCTTTATGCTCCCAAGCAAGAAATTCTGGTGTGCCTGTGGCCACCTGTTACAGATTTTCCATTAGAAAAAGAACAGGAACCAAAAATAAAGAATAACTACGCTGAGGAAACACTATATGACCCTATCCTGAGAAAAAGGCTGTCATTTGACATAAGCTTCTGAGAAGGAATTCCAGCAACAAACTCGAGGCAAATCCTCAGACAGTCCTCCATTTGTGGAGCTGCCTGCCAAGCAGGCTCCTATTGATAACACAGAAAGTATTCAAGGAAGAAGACAATTCCAAGCAATCAGGGCACTCAGTGCTGGGCCTGAAAGATGCATTTATGGCACTGCCCTGAAAACATGAAACAGTAACTTCTACCCGCACAAATGAGCAAGGTGAGAGCTTGTTTTCAGCTGAGCCACTGGATTTTTAGAGGTAGAGCCTGGAGGTGTTGCTATGCTCTACTGATGGAGGGACGTGGTGGAAAAAATAATGAATTTATACACCTTTTGCTGTACATGTAAACAGAAATGTACCCTTAGAGGTCTAATTTTATGTAGCTAGAGAAAGATCAAACAGAATTTGGTCCAGTCAGAATGACAGAGTAAAGTGAGACAAACTACTTAAACCAGTGATGTCTCGTGTGATTGAACCAAAAAAAATCAACCAACAAAACCTCACACACAAGGGCAAGACATGACACAGGTTTCACATGCTGTAAATCTGAGAGGAGATGAGTTATATAGGTTATATACCTTCCAGAGAAGTTAGCAGAGCAAACAGCAAAGGAAGAGCCTTGAGAAAGAACGTGAACTGCAAAAATTGAATGTGAAGCCACGCTCTGCTGTTACCTGCCATCAGACGCTGCAGACTGCCACGCAGCATAAGCAGTAATAATAAGCCCATCCTCAAAAGCTTGGGGCACATGATGCACAGAATTTCACCAAAAAAACAAGTTACAGTATGTGAATTGGGGTTTAGCCACAGCCAGCTGACACAGCATCAAATGTGACCTGTCCTTGTCTGCAAATCTGTCAGTTTGGAAGGAAGAGCCAAGTTAGTGACCTAAATTGCTAATGAAGACAAGGCCTTATCTGGACAAAGTCAGTCTACAGCACTGCCAGCAGAAAGTCTGACTTGAGCGTATCACAACTCCTTATGCAAGACTTGATTTAGCAAGGACGGCGTTGGCTTAGACGTTGGCTTGCCTCTACATACCATGGAGAAATTCCAAAACTACCATTTACTGTAACTTCCCATTCCTAAGGCCTTTAGCTGGTGTGTCAGTGAGCCAGGGTGAGTCCTACCTGAGCCCCAGCCCTGCAGCTTGCTGTGCCCAGGCTGACGTGACACGACAAGCCGTCCCCGCGTGCCGGGAAAACAACGGGGTTCTGCTCCAGTAACTTACGTGTTTCCAAAGCCGCTCCAAATTCCCTTGCACCCATTCCTCACCCAACCCCTAGGAAAGCCAAAGCTCGCTACTACAGCTGCACAGCCCCTCAGCAAAGTGGACAGCAAAGAGCATTTTCATTTTGCCAGTCTGCAGGGTTTTACCCTCACGCCTGCACAGCTCCCCACCAGACTCAAACACATTCGTATCCTGACACCGGCACACGCTCGCTCCGTCTTCTTGCGATGGAGTATGGTAATCCCGATTTATCCGCAAAATTAGGGCCACACCCCATTTTCATCAGCTCATTCTGGCACCACACGAGCATGTATATACCCATGTTTCGCTTGCTTCCCTCCAGCAAGCACCCTGGACTTGAGCAATCTCAAAGATCTAAGGTGCTAAGCCTCCACTCCCATTAACATTCAAGAGGAATTCAGGCTCCAGTCCATTTAGAGCTTTAAAAAAAAAAAAAAGAAAAAATAAAATCTCATCTAAATTAACTTGCCAGCAAGTCCTTTCCTGGCTAAGGACGAGTGAAAGCTGTTTCCAGAAACTCTGCCTTTCTGTGCATGGCAAAAATCAACTCCGTGCTGATTTTAAAGGAGGAAAAAAAATACAGACACAGAAATACGGGAATAACTTTAGTGTGGGGAAACTTTAAAAAGGCACGATGGACCACCCCTTAAAGCTACAACACTTCTGCACAACCCAGGTGCACACTAGTCCATCATTTAAAAGCAGTCTGAAACTTTCCATTAAAAGAAGAAAAAAAAAGGAGACAACCAATTGAACTGCCCCCGACCCACAGAAACGCGACACGTTTAGCTCTGCAGAGAGATCCCAGGGTCCAGAACTTGAGCCTGCGATGGCAGCTCCACAACTAAAGTGCTGCTTGGCTCTTTAAAGCACACAGAACTGATTTCCAAAGCTGGCATAACCAATTACACACTTGAAATGGCTTTGCTACAAATACCTGTGGAGATACACAGGCTTTAGAGTAACACGCCTGTGTCTCCTTGCCCTGAGAAGAGCAGGAAAACCAGCAGCAGCACAGCATGGAAGAGCTTTCTGTCTCAGAAAACAAACTGAAAGACACCAGCATAGTACAATACCACTGAAAAATGCCTTGGTGGAGTCCTCGGATATTTTAAGGGTGAGCTCCATTTTATCATGTCCAATGCAGAGACTTATTTTTAAGATATCCCACTAATTCATCTTCCCTCACTGTTATTTTTAAACCATGGTTTTAATTCCAGCAAAGAAGAACATTCTTTAAAATGGTCATCATCCTCACAAAGAGCGCAGGAGAGTTTTACATGTTGAACACATGTGTAAGAACCAAAAACCTGGCAACAGATTGTTCATCTTTTTTTGTTACATTCTCTACCACTTGATTAAACATCTCTGACAGGACAATTCTGAAGGAACGGACACTTGCAAAATGTCACTTGTTACCCAAACAATAAATCTTGATGCATGAGGAGTTCATTCTATATTTACTTTTTTTTTTTTTAATTTAGAAAACATTGGATTCAGAGAAAATACATAAACCACTCTAAAGTTAGCAGCTGTTAGAAGTAGAGGGTGCAACACTTTCTTCAGCAATAACAGTTCGGCTTTTCAGTCTGGCATCCAAGCAGCTTGTGAAGACCCTCCAGCACCAAGTGTGTCAGGAAAACCAAGGCAACCAGGATTAACTAAACTAAATTAAACTGTCAATAACACGTAGAATAGCCATGTTTAGAAAGCTTTTAGCTGGGAATGTGATATACTGTGCCAGCCAAGACTCAAGAGCTGTATTGGCTCATCAGAGCTATCTACGTTTCTTGCCTTGCTTTTCTACCTTTACTTGTTAAACACCATAACCCACGAGAAATCAGTTTGCTTAAAATAAACTTTAAAGAAACTTCAGTGCTCATTGGGGCACCCCTAGAACATTTTATATATGGCCCTGCTTTTGGATGAGGAAGAAATTTTATACTTATGCTTAAAAGTAAAAAGCACTTGCACGTGACACAGTCATTTAATAGATTTCTCCCGTACTAAGTGTTCTACAGATCTGGAAGAAAAATACAGACAACCACTTCCAGAGTTAAATATCAGAAAGCTCAGCAGAGTTTCAATTGCAGTTTTCTACTTCTAAGTCTCTCGGTCAGAGAATCAGGCTCTTAATGATTATTTATTAATTTTCCCCCCAGATCACACAGGCTATGAACTGGAAACCCAGATATCCAAATACAAACCTCACAAGTAAAATTACTGCACAGACAGAAGCTTCTGCTAGATCTGACCCAGATTAGGAAAGAAGTAACAGCAAAGGCACTCTGCAAGAGACAGAACTCACAAGTTTTCCAGAGCTCGCGTTCAGAGTGAACAACATGAGCAACCTGGACAAGTTCACTGGGATATCGTTACTGTAAACGAGCTCTCTGTCTCAATAAAGGAAAAAATCAGCAGTACACGATAGGAATTTTAATGTTTTAGCCCATACTCCCAGGCAAGTTGATACTAGGGGTCACTTCCCATGTACGGAGAAAACAATCTTCATGGATAATAATGATAAAACCTTATGGAATGCAGCAACAACCAAAAAATGTATTCTCAGATGACTACATTAGGGCCAAGTCAATATTAGTCCCACTTCACCCACGCACTGCATAGTCTAAAAATGCTGTCAGCCCGATAAGAATTTCCTGATTCACTTAAAAAAAAAAAAAAAAAAAAAGGAAAAAAATATACATCTGATCACCAAATTCAGCTGGAAACTCGCCGCAGACGATCTTGCAGGAGCGCCGGGGTGAGCGGCGCGGGTCCCGTTCCGCCCGTGTGCGCTCCCGCGGAGCGCAGGCTCGGGGTGAGCGGGGCGAGCCAGCGAGCACGGCCGACAGAAGGGGGACAGCAGCAAGGAAATAACTTTTTCCTCCTGCCCCGCGCCAGTTGAGCGAGCCAACATTCCGCCAGATGCAAGAAACTGGGGGAAAAAAAAATCATTTCTTCTTGTCAGGAAGGCTCTTACCAGGCTCCGTTGCTCCAGGGCACCCTCAGCAGCTCCCGGCATCTCCAAATCAGGCCGGGGGCTGCGGAGCGCATCGCTGGCTGGCCGGGGCGGAGGTCTCCGCCCAGGGCACCCAGCGATGCGCCGCGCTCCCGCCAAGGCGGGGAGGCTCCCCAAAAAGCCCCCGCGCCTCCCAGCCCTCCGCAGCGCGGCCCCTCGCCCTGCTCTCCCC
>NC_031768.1:108307907-108367512 GCF_001522545.3 Parus major
GGCGCTCCCCACCACCAGCCAGAAACGCCACTGAGAGCTTCTTCTTTTGGAGTAACGAGGACTCCCTGGAGTAGGTGTCACCTGGATCGGCCACGCATCAGCTGCCCAGGGCTTCATCCTGGAGATTCACTTCAGGTGCCCAGGGATTCATCCTGGAAATTCATCTGGAAGGAAGGAGGGACCTATGTGTTCCATAGGAGGATGGATGCATATTGGATGCAGGCTGAACCAGACTGGAGTTCTCTCTTCCCTCCCCACGTTTGGTCCACAATGTGTTAAAAATAAATAGATGGATAGATAGATAGATAGGTAGATATAGGTAGGTAGGTAGGTAGGTAGAGATAGATAGATAGATAGATGGATGGATAGATAGATAGATAGATAGATAGATAGATATAGGTAGGTAGGTAGGTAGGTAGAGATAGATAGATAGATGGATGGATAGATAGATAGATAGATAGATAGATAGATAGATAGATAGATAGATAGATAGATAGATAGATAGATAAAAGTGTACTTCTCAACTTGAAAAATACATGGAAAACTCGGATCTGGCTGTAATGCCTTCAGTTGTACTCAGCTATATTCCCAGCCTACCTCTGTGTGCACATTTCCTGTGTGCCCTGCTGCAGTGCCACGCTTGCAGGCTTTCGATACCATTCCTCACATGGAAAAGACTATGCCTTGTTAGCTTTATCCCAGCCTTTGAGCCTGGGAAGGATTTACACTTTTATGCTCTTGTATTCTTCTCATCAGGTCTAAAGTGGATTATTTGACGCTTCTTTTTCACAAAATTTGTTTTGAAGTTTACCTACATTTAATAGCAGCCAGAAATTGAAGCCTTTCATCAAAAATTCTAAATTTATATTCTCTCCCTCTCTTTGTGTATGCGTACACACAAACACACAGGCACATCCCCTTGGCCAGAACAGTTAGATGAATACACAAGGTTAAAATAGCACTGTCTGACCCCAGTAGGATTCCCTGTTTGTAGAAAGCATTTCTCCAAAACATTCCACTGCAATACTTTGAACAAAGATCCAATTTCCTGCAGACAGGTTTCGTTTCTTTTTTGTTGTTTTTTTTTTTTAAGTTTTGTGCATGCAGATTTTAAGGTAGCTATATGCTTTTTAACCAGCACTCTGACAGCCTGTTCTTGTTGCATTTTGTAGATCTGTGTCAAAGGATCTACACAGAAGCACCTTTGCAGTCACTGTGGGGTACAATGCACTTGCAGATACCTAATGTATGGGCTCCTGACTGGTTTCTCTGTCGAAACAGAAAATCCAGGTGCTGATTGCTATCTGCAAATCTCTGCTTGATCCCTATTAATTTTAGAAATCTCTTTCCCCTCATTTCCCGCTGCAGCAAGCCTAAGGCAGGACATCATCGCTAAGGCAGGAGCCGGAGGCCGCGGGCTGGAGATAGCCAGCACCACCTTCTGAAGCTGGCTGTTCCTGGCCAGGATCCTGCTCCTGCTCCTGACCTGCAGGGTTTCACCACAAGCACATGGCCAGGCTGCCTGCAGGCGTTCCTCTCACCGCCCTGTCTCCTGGCACACGGCCCCCTCGCCTCTGGACGACTGGCTGCTCTCCACCCTCGCACATCCTCCCCGGGAAGCCTGCGCCGCTCGCCGCAGAAGATTGTGAAAGATCTTTCCTGGTTTAGGGAAGATGTTGTTTAGCACGGTTCTGTCTGAGGTAAAACGCTTTCACGTGCAGCGAGAACAAGGCCTGGTGTCAGTTTATAGAAAACGATGCCCGAGAAAGCCGGAACAAAACCCTCCTACACTTAATAACAGCTAGGAAACAAGCCTGTAAAATCACAAATAGAAACAAATTCTTTCAATACCAATTGATCATTTTTAGGAGAAAATCCAGGATCAGTCCTTAAAGCAGAACAGACTGAAATAGAAAATGATTTATCGTTTATTATGTTAATGTGACACATTGAAGTGGGAGTACATTAGTGATCATTTTTCACCCAAGTACATGAGGCATTTGGAAGAGATTTATAAATGCACTAACACAGAGATCACTGTTTCCACAAAATGCTGAAATGCTCCAATATTCAGTTAGCACACATTTCTTATGACCAGATCCTGATGGAATTCCTATCAGATGCCTTCGGGCATGGTACAGTGGCATGATGCATCATGTCAAAAAGCAGATCAGGACCATTATCATCAGGCAGATGTTTGACACGATACATTGTGTTACTCAGCCAGTGGCACACTGCCATTGCTCAAAAGGATTTTGACATGATACAGTGTGCCAATGCTGCAGCACAAAACCAGCCCGTTCCAAAAATAGGGACAAATTCACCTCTGGCATGAGTAGAAGTAACTGCAGTGACTTCATTAGATTTGCATCTGCTTATGTTAACAGTGAGTTTGGCTCGTAATCTTGAATTTATATAAAAAGAGTGGTAGGTGGCTGCATTTTCAGGTATTTTCTACTCCCAACATTCAAGCATCATGAGACAGCTGGGGTGAAACCTCCACCTTTCTCAGCTCCTTCCCCTCCACCCCACAAGAAGCAGCATCAGATTTCCATTTTTAACACTGTAACAATACCTCAGAGTACCCAGCGGGCCACTCTTTTCAGAATCTTGGGAGGTTGTGAGGTTGGGAATTTCACAAGCAATAGGAATTTACAGAAAGGGAAGAGAGAGGATCTCTGCTTTCTGCCTCCATTATCAACAGTAGCTGCAAGTGCTAGGTGCACAGCAGCAGCAAAATAAAATTTGACTGGCAATTAAACAGTAAAAGAATGACATGAAAGAGCAACCAGGATGAAATGTGAGATCTGATAAGATTTGGAGACTTCTTAAAAGGCATTGTAATTTATTGTTGTCCCCTTTCATCACTTAGGGATGAAAAGCACAGCTTGCTAATGCAGATGCATAACACTGACAAAAGGAGAGGAGGGGAACCAGCTAAGGTATGACTGGTGTGAGATCTTCTTTACAGAAAAGAAACATCCCAGCTTTCTGCCTCAGTCTGTTTCTTTGGTGAGGAAAAGAACTGACTGCTTCTATTTTAAATAAAGTTCATTCATGTTTGCTGTGTGTTCCAGCTTCTTTAATCCATCAGGGTACAACTGACTCTTGGACCAGCTGAACTTCGGTGATGCTAAGAGTAACCAGAAGGAATGAAGACCAGAAAATCCTCAGAAAGCGCTCGGTAAATACCACCACCAAACAGGACTTGGTTCAGCTGCTATGTGGGTTGTAACATCAAGGGAAAATGGCTTGTCTGATACACTGGAGATCTGAAGGAGAGAGGAAGAGCATAGCAACGTGGTAAAGCAATCTGCACAGGCTCTTCAAGCATTCATCTACTTGCCTGCTCCCAGACGAGCTTTACTGTTGGATTTAGAGGTGCTCACACCTTCCACAGATCAGAAAAGCTATCTAGAGAACTAAATAAATCTTGGAAACTGTTGCAAGCATCTCAAACCTTTTGAACAATACAAGCAAGAAGTAAGGGCCTTTCTCCCCCTCTTCTCACTGCTATTCAATTATTCCCAACTATTTATTTGAGGAGACAGCTCTGTAAGGTGACCAGTCCCCCAAAGATTACAGCCACCAAAACAACCACTCCACTGCTGTGTCCTGCCCCCCATCCTTGTTTCACCCTCTGGTGGCATTCTGTAAGTATTTAAATCATTGGAAACCACACCCTAGCTAGCTGTGGCTGGCATTTACAGGCAAAACCCCTTGGCTTTGTTGTTATGGCCTGCCCAACAGCCAAAAATGTGACATGTTAGTTCTTCCTCAAAGAGACCAAATTGGAAGTTACACACGGCATCCCAAGGAAATACACACTAGGCATTACTTATGCCTTATATATAAAGGAATAGGAAGGTTATAAACAATGTTTGTTCACAACTAGCAAGGCTTACTCTGATGAGATGGACAATGAGTGGGTTTTTTTTTTAGAAGTCAGCTTTGATGAAACAGCTTTTTTTTTTTTTTTTTTTTTTTTTTTTTTTGTGGGGAACAATCAATCTTGAAAAAAAGCACTCTGTAAAGCAAGTTAAGTTTCTGGTGAAATCTGCCATCACACAAATTTCTAAAGGTTTCACACCAAACTGCTTTTTACTGGGTGGCCCAGCTGGGAAGTTTCTCTTGGACTCAGGGGGCACTAGGCAGGTTCCAGTAAAACTGCAGTGCCATCACCACTGAGATCTACACTTCCAGCTGATTCCAGCAAGTCCCAGAAGAGCAGAAGGCAACAGAGAGCTCAGAAGCTCCCAGGCTGAGCTCTGTCTTTCCTCATTCCCCAGGGAGGAAACACAAGTTGGAGGCAGGCACTTGTTTTCATTTGTGAAGGAAAAGAAGGGAAACAGCCTGCCCCAAACACTTAAGGAGGGAGAGAAAGATGAGAGTTATCTCCATTCTGGGGGACAAAGCTTCTCTCTGTACAAACTTATATTGCTCCCATTTGAAATGATACAGAAATTGAAGGGTTGATTGTTTGAAGCAAAGTGTTCCATTCATTTTGATTCTATTTTAATTCACACAGCATCTTGTGGATACAGGAAACATTTTCCTTGTAGCCATATACCCTCACCACCCCACTGGAATAGGAGGCAGCAGCTCGTGTGGCTGATACATTACCAAGAGATTTTATCATCTCTTGATTCAAAAGGCAGCAAAGCACTGGCCAAAGTTATGGTCATGAGATGCACTGTAATCCTCCATAGGATGTGAGGATCTGGACACCTCTCTGGTCATCTCCTTCATATTTGGTAATAAAACCAAAGCTGCAGAGCAAATTACAGCAAATATCTTTCTTCAAACCACTAACAGCTTTCACATTTCATGCCTGTAATCTTCAGCAAATAGATCAAGGACTGTTATTCATTTTAATGCCTGAATGCATTATATTTATTCTTGTTATAATATGTTCTGTTACCACAGAAAATGTTTGGCTCCCAAAGAAAAAGAGGGAATTGTGTCAAAAGTCCAAATTCTTCCTTGAAATGCAAACATTTTTAATGGCTTTAATGGAAGATATGCATTGGAATCCCAGGGCACAATCTGGCACTAAAATCCTCCATCTAAACTGGATTTTTTCACCATGTCTTTTTCATAATCTATTATTAAGCATGTTTCCATCCCAGCAGTTGAAATCTGGGGCCCTGTTGCATCTGAGAGGGAAGTGCAAAGCAACTGGGAAGTAACTGTAAAGGAGAAGCAGAAAACTGATTGAAATCCTCATGTGCTGGATGATGCTGTTCTCCTCCATCCTTCTCCCAACAGAAAAAAAAAATAAAAATATAAAGTTTGGGATCATTTTGGGGTGATCCCAAAACATCTAGCTGGAACAGTAGCAGCAAATGACCCAGTGCAGGGCAGCACCAGTGCTGTTCACAGTCACCCCAAGGATTCCTTTGGTCCCTAACTGGCCTCAGATTGAGCACAGATTCCATCCCTGCTTTCCTTAAGAAGCTCCCGGGCTGCAGCAAAAGTGGTGAACGTGGAGTGATTGAGGATGAAGCCCAGCAGCTCCTGGCTGCTGAAAAGCCTGGGAGAACTGGTTTTCCTGTTCTGCAGCCCTGGCTCTGACAGTCCTGTTGTCAGTGTAGCCGCTCACAGAATATCCCAGCGAATCCTCCCGGCTTTGGCACAGCCCCTGTGACTGTGGGATGATGTGTATGGACACTTTTTGGATGGATTAGCCAGAATATGATACAGAATGTCTGCCAGGTTTATGCATCTATGTCTAAATGAGGACAGAGACAGGACAGAGACACCAGAACAAACCAAGACTAATGCAGTGAAATAATGATCCTTTTGATCTTGGACTAATTCTTAGTTTGAAAAAATCCTTGCAGTCTTATAATCTTACTCCCCTCTGCTCAAGCAAGGCTTAAATGTCCTACAGCCATCCCTGCTGGCACAGCTAACATCCCTGCCCATCTTGCATTCCAACACTGCAATCTTCAGGAGAGCAGGAGTGATTTTGCACCCTCAGACCGATATCACACTCCAACAGCCTGTCACCAAACACTGAAAGTTCATCTTTTCCAAGTAACTCCTCACAAAACAAAGGAATTGCAGTACAGTGTCCAGTTGAGCTGCATTCACTTTACTTCCTCCTCCTTTCCCTTTGCTTGACATAAATGCTTTCAATAATCTTTCAGCTAATAGCACTCCTTATGGTTTACTGGGTGTGAATAGTGACTACAGGAACATTTGATGAACACTCTGGTTTGCAGAAACAGGGCAGTGTGAACCCTTTCTTTGGCTCACAGGACAGAAAGCATTTACTACAAGGAACACTGCCATGTTTTTAATACCACATACCATTTCCCAGCTCTAAATTAATGTATGTTAAATGGAAGTGAAAAGTTGTTTTGCTGCAGTTTAATAAATGCCTTTAAAAATTTAACAATTGCTTGGGGTTTTTTGGTGTGGTTTTTTTTTACTCCTTTTGCTGAGCATGTATATTAGAGTAATAACATAATTTCCTCCTATTCTAGATTGTTATGATAATTGAGACTGTCAGCATTTCCCAGTTTCTTTTCATATTGCTCTTGTGATTTCGTTATCATAGGCTTTTCATTAGCTTTTCTTTGCTCATCAAAAGAATTTGTGTGTTTGGTGAAGGAAATGGCTAGAAAAATACTTGTAGAGTATTACCAGTCTCTTGGTAAATAAAATACAGCCATCAATAACAATTAGCCATCTCTTCTCTTTTCTGTGACATTGTTCCTTTCCCATCACAGTGGGAAAGGAAGTAATTAATTCCTAGTGAAATAGTATGTGGCAGAATAAAATGTGTAAAATATTTATATATGATTGCACTAATTCTCACAATGACCGTGGTGAGCTATCACCACTTTTTCCTCTTAGAGCTGGAGATACAGAAGCTGTGGGCTTAATCAGCTCAAATCATGGCCAGAACTTTTGTCATTCAGGCACGGGCTTCAGTCATGCAACTTGTTTAGCTTCTTGTAGGGAGCAAGATTCATTGTCATGATTATTTCCTTCTCTATGGGTATCTCTTTGCTTAGGATGTGACTGCCTTAACACAATAAAGGAGGTCTTTAAGTGAGCAAAACCAGCACCCTGAAACTGGAAAAAGGAACTTAGAAAGGAAGATATTGCTCACAATGATGATCTGTCACTTCCCAGAAAGCCAAAGGGGGTGGGAAATGCAGGAGAATTTGACTTGCACAAAAGCCAGAGCAAACTATCGAATAGAGATAATATTCCCAAAGTCAGGGATAAGAGAGCTGAAGATTGAGCTCCATCTTTTTTTTCCATAATGGAATTTTCTCACCAGTTCAGCAGTCCCAACCCACACTCACATTAACTCTAACATCTAGAAGAAATACTGTGCCCATTCTGCAGTGAGTGGGGTCTGGAGGAGATGGGTCCAATGCAACAGTACTCAGTGTTTTACTTCATTAGTGTAAACTTTTGTAAAAAAATATAAATATATATATATATATATTATTTATTTATTAAACACTTTCTTCTAAACTCCTCTTTCGTATTCCAAGATGAGACAGAGAATTATCACCTCTGGAAAGGTACATTTGAACCAAAATAACAAATGGGCTAAGATCTCTGGAACAGCCTCTGTACCTCAGTATAAATAAAGTATGTAATCCTCCAAGTGTATCAGTACCAGAGTTCACATAAACACCATCAGTTTTTGGTGAGTTTGAGGGTTTGGGCTTGTTTCTGAAGCTTGCAGCAATAGAGAAATAGGAAGTGGTTAACAACATTAAAAATAAACCCAGACATTTGAATGGTACACTGTAGTTTAAGTGGTATCATTACAATTTTGGTAAACCTTACTGGGGAGTCTCTCTGCAGCCTCAATTCCCTCAGTTTAAAGAAGTACTTTGCCTTCCAAATCAGAGAAGGCTGCACCACTGGTGAATCATAGCATGGCTTGCATTGGAAGGGTCCTGGAAGATCTCCTATTCCCACCCCTCTGTCACAGGAGGGACGCTCCCTCTAGACCAGGCTGCTCAAGGCCCCATCCAGCCTGGCCCTGAACACTGTGTTGTTCTTTCACTGAAAGCAGTTTATTCTTTGCAGGCCTCTCCCAGAGATACCAAATATCAACTCTTTTTGCTTCCTATTGCCCTCAATCCCAGCCCAAATGAGGGAGCAGCAAAGAGAAGTTGCTCACCTGCTCGTGAAGCTCTTGCAGAGAAGAGCCATGTGAGAAGGATACACACCTGCAGTGGAGGAGAATTACCTTCCCCAGGACAGGGAGCACAGAAACACCCCTTCCAAAAGCATTTTCCTTGGAGGGAGAATAGGAGCCTGTTTGTCTCCTGAGGTCCAGGTGTGCTCCTGTAAGTCAGGGCTAGAGGTGGCAAAGTCCTTCCACTCTAACTAAAGGCAGCTATTTCTTCCACCAATGGCATCTGCATATTCCCAATCAGGGAATGTTTTAATAAGCTGCTGCATCTGAGAGAGGTGGGCTGCAGGGTCCTAATTAAATAGTGACTGACATATCACTTTTCAAACTAAACATCCAGCTGGGATGCTCAGTGTAGCACACTTGGTTTGTAAACAGCAGCACAGAGCAGCCCTGTGCACTTTCTGCCGTGAAACACTGCAGAGGCTCCCTGCGCCCTTGTAACAAATCATCTAATGATTCTCAGGAGCAGGAAACAAGGCTGATTTGTGGCTCTCTTCAAGAGGCTGAGCCAGTTAAGCAAGACTTCTTAATTGCCTGCCCTTTATTATTTAATGCATATGTTAAAAAAAAAAATAAAAATCCTTAGGGCCAGATCCCAAAAAGGTATTGAGGTATCCAAGCCAGGCAGAAGTCAGCTTTCAATTATGAACAGTGATACTAAAAACTTCTGCTCAGCTGCTGCCCAGCTCAGAAGGCTCTTAAACCTAAGTAGGTACCTATTTCAATTTTAAAGTTCTCCAGGTGCCCAGCATTCAGCTCCTGCAGATGCCAAGAAACACTTCATTCCTGACAGTGCTCAGGAAGCTCGTGCCAGCCCAGTGCTGAACCTCTTGAGAGCCAGGAGAAGCCCAAGAGGGTCCAGTCCCAATGAACGTCCTCCTGGAGGACAGAAATGTCTGAAAGCCTGCCTGTTTCTCCTGAATGGGTTATAGATAATAATGTCAGCCTAGTTAAAAGTGGCCAGCAGACAGGCCTGCTCAAAGACATGTCACAGATCCAGCAGGTACATGAAGGAAAGCAAACCAGCAGAGAGGCAATCCCAATGTTCTCAGAATATTCAGAGCTGCAACTTATTAAGAACAAATGATCCAGGTACCCACAGCAAGGCAAGAAAGGTGCTTTTAAAGCACTGCAGCTTCTCTCTTCAGACTGAACTGTAGGAAAATTGATCCTTTAAATGATGACTGAAGTCAGACTAACACTTGAAGTTCATCAGCTGTGGGGTCTGAAAACAGTGGGGCAGCCTCTGCAGCCTTGGCCCACTCAGGCTCCTGCCAGGAACGTGGAGAGAGAGACAGCAATGACGACAGGAATGAGCACTTTGTCCTCTCTTCTCACATATCCTATCAGTGGTTCTACATACAGATCATTTGAAAAAATCTCGCTTCCCCAGAGAACGGCATTCATGCCGTGCAGTTTAGATATCACCATCTCGAAAAAAAGTTTGCTGTTCTCTTTTGTTGCACATAATCTTATTCCCTTTGATATCTGCTCAAGAGGGATGTGGCTCGCTCAGGAGAGCCTTTGGGACTCTGTTGCTCATACAACAACATCTAATAAGATTTATTGCTTTATTTCCTTGCTTTGCTGTAAATTCAGGTACTGCACTAATGGAACAATGAGATAGACCCTTGACTTGGTAAATACAGAGTCAGAAGCAAAAAGGGCTTATGTAAGAGCCTACATAAACAAGATGGTTCAGAATTCAGGCAGCTGCTCCATTCTTGATTCCTTTCATTGTGCCTGAGGATGGACAGACGTCAGCCAGCCAGAACTCTTACAGGCATTTTTTCATTCTGTGAAGTTTGGGCATAGCAGAAACAATGGCAAAGATGAAATGGTACTGTTAACTTTTCTCTTCATCTTTTGAAACACTTTAAATCACTTCATGTGGCATTGCAGTCCTAGGAGATTTGATTACTTTTAAAATTAATAATGTGTAAGGAAAAAAAATTGTCCCTTAGGCCTATTGCAGTATTTATAAAGGTAATTTGTTTGTTCTCAGAATATTTAACCTTGGTTAAATAAATATTCTTTATATTCCCCTTTTTGTGAATAGCATCTATAGAGGTAAACAATACAAAAATCATTCTTAGGGTCCAGGAGATGTTTTGTTCTATGTCCCACTTGTTGTTATGGCCAGTGCCTGGACATGGCTCCAGGATAATGGAAATGCTAATGCTCCATACTGAAAAGTATGGAAACAAATTAGAAACAAATCCTGTTTGGCATGAAGTTTCTGCCTCCTCAGAGTGAGGGGAGAGCTCCCATAGCTCCAGAATGAAGGGGACATAAATCTCTACAGAAGACAGAATCTTCTGCAGATAAAAAAGTGAAAGGTTCCACCAGTGCCCTTGCAAATGTCAATAATGGTTCCATCAGATATGAGAAATTGTTTTCTCAAAAACATTCACAGAGACGGCTATAGCTATCTTAGTAATTCAAACCAACTCTTTCCCTTCCCACCTTTACCTTTTTAAAGGGAATATAAACATCACCATGCACAGCTGAAAGTTGCTCACACCTGATTGTTATTTTTATATTTCTGTATACAAGGATTAGAAATGGTGTTCTATAAATGCTAGTACTAACTTCAGTAATTTATATTTTTAATTTGCTAAAGAGAATGAAGTTGTTGCACTCATTCATGGCTTCCTCTCAAAAAAAAAAAATAAGAAATCTGAGTGCACATAATGAATTTTAAATTAGCCAAATCAGGAAGTTAATCCATTGCATATAGTCAAGCACCGACACACACCAACACATCACTTAACAATCGTCTCACTATTTTTTTGGCTTCTGAAATGTCCAAATGACACCTTGAGTAGGTTTTTATTGACTTTCTCTACTTACAGCACCCTTAAAACACTGTTAGAATTAAAATTTGTTAAGAGCAGTGAGCATATTTCATAGAGAATTGCCAAGCTGGAAACCACAAAACTTCTGGATAGAGATTCCCACTTCAGAGGAAGTTCCTTGTTCCAGCAAGAATACAAAACATCACAAGAGGAAAACGTCTTGTCCAAGGGCAAACATCAATTTTTAAGAGAAGTGAGTGTTTGGGAATGCTGCTCTGCTTGTTCTGCAGAGCATTAGGGACAGCAGAGCTCACTGTAATTATGTAATTAATGCCCTGACGTGGGCACTGGAAGGGGAAAAGGCACAGCAGAACACTCAGTGCTCAGAGACCACCAAGCAGGACTTAAAACCCACTCCAGCTACCCTGTGGTTACTGCCCTTGGGTCAAACAACCAGAGTGAGTGATCACTGTGTTGGCTGGGACTCAGAAACATGATCAGTTCAGTCAGACAGTGAAGAGGAGCACCAGGGAGAAGAGATGGCTGCAGCATACACAACCTTTCCATGCTGACGTGGGGGGACCATGTGAAATGCAGCAGGATTCCCCTTTCTGGCAGTCCAGCACTGTGGTTTGGTACTGCAATACACTTTTGGATGATTTTGGTCTCAAAACAATATGATATTTTCAAGAGGGTTTTGTGATTTGTTGCTTGTTCTCTGACCCGTGTTTAATTCCACGGATTTTGGTAGCCAACCTGATGAGGGATTTGGGATGCTCTGAATTATTCATCACAAATAAAATTGATATAGACCTGTCTAATAATCATGCTAATCCAAGCTTTTACCTCTCTGTTTCACAAGGCTCTTATTTTAAATACAGCTCAGGTACACTGTGCAATTGCATATGCCAGTTGTGCATCTCCTAGGCAGCAAGATCTAGTCCACACAAGTAAAAAGATTAATTTCATTTTGTAAAATGAATGTAAAAATATTTCATTTCAGTCTCTCAGGAGCCTTTCCTGGTGTGATGTCTTCTAAAACAAATGGAGAGCTTTAAACAATTAATTTTAAGATTGATCCTATCTGATTTTTTTGTTAGAATTCTGAGGGCTTCTGAGCCTTTGGATTCATTCTGGCTTGAGCTTTATTTGGGTTGGATCATTTGGAAAACAATTCTCTGATGTTTCCTCAGTAACTGTGAGAACCAAATTTCATTTGCATTTTAAATGAAAAGTAAAGAATGTAAAAAAACCAATTATCACATGACTCAAAGAATAGATGTGTAAGCCCAGCAAATACCATGAGATTTGAAACAAGAGTAAAATTTTTTGGAAAAACTGGTAGAAGCAGATTTTCTTTTCTTAATGTTTGAGGTTCATATTTGGCATTAGACACTCAGGCTCTTTGGTGAATGAATGAGAATGCATAGCCCTGCTTGAATTATTATATTTCTATTTATTTCTATTGTTCTATTTCTAAACGAAGGCTTGAGCTATACAAGTCCCTTTTGCATAACATGCAAGATACAAGCTTAGCTTTGTCTCAATCTCAATGCCACCTGATTTCAAAAACAGAACCAAACCCACCAGTGGATTTCTCAAAAAAATCCTGGAATACACTGAACCTCTGAAAGTGGCATCCAGCAGCACAGAAATACAGGCCAGGCTTGAGGTAAGAGTGAATTAATAGAGTAACACATGGAAAACTGCAGGATCAGAGAGGTGATAAATGCACTTTATGAGATCAACCTGCAGTTTCTTACATGACTACTGCTTCCACCTCCAGGATCAGGTTCTGGTTTGGACACCCTATTAGGGAACACCACAGAGCATCCCTGGCTGGAGAAGTCTTTTTTCCTAGCAAGGCTGGTGGTGCTTAGCAGCTGCTCAGCCTTTCCAGCAGGCTGGAAAAAGAACATGATGCCTGTGAGGATGCTTTCTGGTTTTTGTGGGACAAACTTCATAATCCTGAGGTTCATGGGACAATTCATTAGTAAACCAGCCTGCATTTAGCATGGTTTTCAAAAAAAGCAAACAAGGAGCTTTAATAAAAAGCCATTTTTGTTTCTTAAGGAGGAAAAATAAATACTGTGTGTGCCAATTAATGTTTCTGGACCACAGTCATGCAACCTGCTGCTTAAATCAATAATACCCCCAAAAGCAAACATACATTAAAAAATTAATTAACCTCCAGGCTGCAAAATTTTAACAAAAATAGATCTTAAATAGATTAAGGGTTCCAAACCCCATGAAATTTAATTGTATTTATATTTCCTTTTTCATCCTATAGCCTTACCTCAATATTTTCATTATCATTGCACCAGCAGTTCTTTATTTTTATTCAAAGTAGATCTTTCATAACTCAGGCTAGCCATGAATAATCTTGTTTCTAGGATGAAAACCCAAAACCTGGGCTATTTTGGGTTGTATGACCACTGTCCCTCAAGAGAAATAGAAATACCACTCCTCACTTTGGTTCAGAGTCATACTGAACATGCCTTTCCATGCTTGATGAGAGGAAGTTGCTCATCATGGGAGGAGAAATTCAGGTGGTGACCTTAAACCCTAGAGTTCAGCAGGGCTGTGGAGTAATTGATCCTGACTCCTCGGTCTCCCAAGGCAAACCTGCATTCTTCTGGGAGCACAGGGACTACAAGAAACACAGACAGGGGAACTGGTTAAGTATTCCTCTCTGAACAGCTACAGGAAACACCTGAAAATTGTCTGATTTCAGTCTTGATAAGACAGCCTGAATTGCAGGAGGAGGCAGAATTTGAAAATGAGTCTGTGCCTTCTTTGACATAGGTAGATAAAGTCAGTTTGGTTGAAAAAGATCTGAATTCCTGATGGATCCCATCAAATGTGTTCATAAAAAAGTCTCTTAAATATTGAAACTATGAGTAAGTTTTATTGTACGTGGCAACAATTTTTTATTTTTTTTAAGGGGACACCTCTGTAACCACACTGGGCCCTAATCAGTTGTCAGTACCATTCATGCAAGATTAAGAAGGCCTACTGAGGATAAGAGCAGGTGCTGAAGAAAATATTTTATCTGATTAAAAGTGAGTGATAAGGACATGCCAAATTGCTGGGGAGTAGTTGCCACAGGACAGTCAGTGATGTGATATCAATCAGGGGTGCAGTAGAGAAATCCACAGTGATGACTTAGTGATGGAAAGCCCAGAGAAAACGCCAAGTCTCTGCTAGGCATCTATAATGTGGATTTATAAGTCCAAAATGAAATGCAAACTACCCAAGTTAGCTGAACTTTATTCAATCATGCCTTCTGTCTACTTACCTACTTTTCTTTTAAGCATGTTAATCTATCATTTTCATATTAATTCTGTAACTGGAAGCAAAGTTTCCTTTGAATGATGATTTCATTAGGATATGTTCTGCCAGACAACGATGCCTCCAGAGTTAGGTACTACATTAATTCTGTCATTTCTTTTACTTTCTATATTTATTTCACACAAATTCTGGGAAAAAAACAAAAGCCAACCTACATGCTGATAAGGAGAGGATGCTATTTTCATGTATTTGGCATAATTTGCATGAAAGTTGAACCTTCAAATAACACAGAGTTCACAAAGTAGGACTGCTTACCACATTAACTGAATGTGCCTGTAACTTATCAGAAAATTATTACAAAAGGCAAGAATTACATTATTTAAAGGCAGAGCCAAGTAAGCCCTCACTACTTTTAGGAGCTTTTGGAAAAGTCAACTCTTTCAAAATACCCTTTGGTGTAAGCTCTATGTGCTCCTTACCACGACCCAGTCATTCCTGCAATTATATTAAACAGCTCTCTCCATACGAGAAAAACCATGAGAGAAAGGTGATGATAAATCATGGAGTCACAAGAAAACTGTGCAATAGCATCAAACTCAGTTTATCTGCCCTGGTGTAGGATCCTCCCATCTGAAAGGGGATGGAAGAGGACACACTCAGCATGAGGACTGAGCACTCAAAGCATGCTGGTGCATTTATGTTGCCCCAGCATGAAGAGGCACTTGCTGTCCAAAACCAAAAGTGAATTAGAGCCTACCTGTGTCTCTGTTCCAGCAAAGAAATTCTGCCAGTTCAGTCAGAGCAAGAATATCTGGATAATTTTCATGTAGGGACCATTTGGACCCTGCCAACAGAGCCTGTGGAATAAAATGTAGTGCACTAACCTATTTCTTCCTGCCCTACAGCCTTTTGCCCACCAGGAATCCTAGGAAAAAGAAAAAAGAGGGAACACAACAGGCAATTAATCACATTTCTCAATCCTTTTAGGCTTTCACCAGCACCATCTGCTGTCACAAGTCTCCTCCAGAGAGGAGGGTTCTGACCACCAGGCTAAAGCACCAACCATCAGGATACCGCAGTGCTCAGCTAAACCCAGCTGCCCAAAAAAACATCTCACATTCCTTCATCAAGGACACTGAAGGCAGCTCTATACAGAAAAATGATTGGTCTTATTCAGAAGAAAAATGAGCTTGCTTTTAAATTTTATTGCCTATGTTATATTAGCTCCAATTTGGAGTAGGAAACAGAGATGACGGAATAACTAAAATTTGTCAAGAACAGGTAAAGCATTTGTGGTTTTCCTAGTTGTAGCAAGGATAACTTAGGTACTCCTCACCCAGACTCCCATTTTGGGCTGTGCCAGAGAATGATTAATAGCTTCTCATCTCTGCAAGGACAAAGTGATGATTTTTTCCTAAGCACACAAGGTATTGAGACATTAAACACATGGAACTGCATCACCCCCTCTGCAACTCTGCATCAGCCTCTGCATCATCCCTGGATAAGTGACAGACTCAACTCAAATCAGTCCCCAAAGGACTGGCATTTTCTCTTCAGTGGGTAGGATTTTGTTGATGACACAGTTCAAGATTTTGACCCTGCAATACATGGAAGCCTTTTCATTATAATAAAAATGTAAAGTTTTACTGGGCTACAGGGACTCTTTCTGACTTTGTGCCATGAAATCTCCAGGGGAGGTTTCACCCTGCTGTGTTGCTTCTTTTGATGTATGGGCATGGAGTAGGACCCAGTAACTTGTGGAGAACCTCAGTGAATAGCCTCACACCAACACACAACAACAAAGTGTTCAGAAAGCTTCTGGAGGAATCACTGAACCCTCCTCACCTGCTTAAACACTGCAGGAGCAGGCCCAGCTGTTTGGGTTTTTTCCTGTGTTGTTACATCAAGATTTTTTGCTGGCTAGGGACAGTTTTTAGATTCTTCTGCTTTTCCTTCTCTGAGAAGGGCCACTCTTTGATCAGGCCACTGATCAAACATGGAAGGTGAAAAGTCACCTATGAAATCATCATTCAGTGCTATTCCTCAGACTTGCAGAAACAGAACTTGTATTTCTTTATATTTTTCATGTGCTTAGGCAAAATAAGGTAAGTTTATAAGACTAGTGCCATAAATAATAAATGTATAAGTAGTAACTATATAATAACTTCAAATCAGCATCTGATGTGTCTTCTCATTTTTTAGGGTATTACACTGAGTACAATATGAAAAACAAAGTCTATGAAAAAGTCAGACACCTCATTAATAAAAATAGTTTGTCAAGACTTGGTGACCAAACACTGATAGGAAAAAAAAACTATTAAAATCCTCTTCCAGCACTCCAGAAGAGTCAGCAATCATAGACAGTTCTCATCAGATTTTTTTAGAGTTTTAGTTGTTTAGAGGTTAGCACTAGTATTTATTTGGTGAGGCAGAGGTCAGGTAAAGGTAAATACTGAGGTGTGAGAATGAGAGATGGAACACCTTGAGTAACTTTTGTCTTTTTTACTCTAATCACAAGAGAACACTGGGATAAAGTGCTCAGCACAGGTGGGAACACATCAGTATGCTGATGATAAATGACAGGAGAGTCAAAGAGGGGAAAAGAAAAGCCAGTGAGAAATACAAAGCAAGGGAGGTGAGACAGTGCTCAGCTGAGCTCTGACTGTGCCAAACCCTTCCAGGCAGTTTGAAGGGGGTCGGGATGAAAACAACCTTCTGCTTAAAAAGACTGAAGGTTTTAAATTCAGTCATTGCAAGACAGCAGAATGAGTAACAGTGCTGTCATACCCCCATAACTTGGTAAAAAAAAGAACACCCTGCCAAACACCTGTGCCATGTGGAAGAGTCCTGACCGCTGGAAACACTAAATTTGCAGAGCTCCACAAGAAAATTTTAGAAATGTTGAATGTTTAAAACCAAGACAGCTGATGTGAGGTTCTTTAAACAGCTTCAGTACAAGAGACTGCAGTCTTGACTCCCTTCAGAGGAGAGGAGAAATGGTTGCTTGTAGGATGGAGCTACTCACATCCTATGATAGGTGGCTAAAGTAGATTCGATATAATTGAACACTGCTGGGATACAAAGATACAGGTACAAATAAAAAATGCCAGACTTCTATAAGTTTCAAAATAAACCCTCTTTCATTCAAAGTCCTCAGCCTTAGCACAGGTAGAAAAACAGCCTCAAAGTTTCATTCAATACAGCATTTCTCTAAGAACCAAAAAAGGCACTAAATTGGTGCAGGTCTACAAATTGCTGCATTAAGTCTGCTATACACAACCCACGCACAATAACATAAGGGTAATGTAAAAACATGCATTAGGGATGAAGATCCCTCTCTCCCCCTATGAAAGGATGAGCTGAGAGTCGATGGTGGGTGAGTACTGATAGCACAGCAAACACTTCACTGTCTGTGGGTGAACATTTCATGCATGCTCTTCATTATAAAGCCCACTGAAAACTTGAAGCTGCTTTCCTGAAGGAGCTGTTGTGTAACTCTGACATCTGGGGTTTTCAACTGCTGCCCTGTTTGAACTGGTTATGGAACACATTAAACGCAGAAGGCTCCACTTCAGCTGTTTACAAACCTTCCCCACTCCTCCAGCAGCCCATCTTTTTCACCAGGCTCCAGTTGAGTGCTGGGACTGGAGGCTCAGGCTGGCTTTGTTAGATAAACCACACCATGGACTGCAGCAGGAAGCAGACCCTGTTGAAAACATCACGTTTTCAAGAGTCTGGCAGAAGCAGGATAGTTTTCTTCAGAAGTTTAATGTGCTACTATAGCTTTGGATCCACCCAGACAAGCTGCTCTGACCATGAAAATGATCTTTGATTCCACATTTATGTGTAACTATGCAAGCCCATAACTTAGATAATTTGCCTGGTTACATACACCATCCATTCTTTTGTTTGTGTTTCATTATTATAGTCAGGAACCAGGCAGCAGGTCCACGCCAATAGCACCACTAAAAAATTCAAATGAATAAATCAAAACAAATCAAACCTTCTTTTCTGTTCACAGCTCATAAACACACTTTGAATTTGTTGCTCAAAATAGCTATGCATTTATCTGTGCAGTTCTCCACGTGCACACAAGGTGCTCACAGCAACTCCATGCAAATATCAGAAATTCAGAATTCCTATGAAGGGAACAGGCTGTCACAAAATGTTTTGGAAGCTGAGACTGTAGGGATTCGAAGAGCAACCAGATAACTTTGCGAAGGAAAATCACAGCAAGTTGCTATTGAACCCAAAGACTTTGAGAACATCGAATTCTAAATCACTGAAACCTTTGGAAAAGTGCTGGAAAAGTATTATAATTGTTCCCTCTGCTTATTATCTACCTTAAACAGCAAGGTGAGGGCTGGAAAAAGGTGACTTGGTGAAACCTATGACTGGCCATACCATTATCTGTCCCACTCTGCCTTTCTTGTGTTTCAGTGTCTTATGACAGAGAAGTATCACTCCGCTTTTCTTATTTTTCATGTTTTTTGCAGATATCTGCAATGCTAAAAGGCAAACTATTGACATATATTTATGGTAGAAATCCCCTTATATAAAACATTCGAAAAGCTTGTTTATCTCTGTGTAACCATGGTATTTAAGCTGAATTTTTCCATTCCAGACTCGCCATGGGAGTTTGTGATAACAAAGAGTATCAATAGGCTCAAAAAGCAGCTGCACACAATCTTGGACAACAGGTCCATAAATGGATAATAAGAGGAACAGGCAGGAATGTTTCCTTGATATCCCTAAACCCAAAAGTTTTGACTCTGGGACAGCAGGAAGGGAATGAATCTCAGGATGTGAGCAGACTTATGTCAAAAGCCATGTCAGATTTTTGTTCAAAACTCTCATGGCAGTGTTTTTTGTTCCTTCTGATGAGGTCTACAAGACTCCATAAAGTGTAGAGGGGGAACCTAAATTGGGTAATACAATGGATTAGCCAAGACAAAGGAGGAATAGTACATAAAAACCATCACTATTCTTTACAAAATTGAAAACTATGTTTTATATTTCTAAAAATAGTTAATACCTGTGAACAGCTACCGATGTATAATCATCTCATTAACTAAGACTTAACACTAGTCATACTACAGACAGGAAATTATCCAAATAATTGCATAGAAATTTATGAGCACATGGATAACATTGTGGTTTTCACAGCAATGATGGACACTTGGACCTGAGGCTTTATCTACCCTAAACAAAAAAGGCTCGACTGCAGCTTAAGTAACTCTACTCAGACTTATTTAAGTAGGTGGGGTGGTAAGAGCTGTGTAGCTACAGTGGCATGGATCTCAGCTGGAGAGGAACCAAACCTCCCTGGCAGCTGCACTCACTTCTGTGCAGCAGCAGCTATTTTCCTAGAGGGACCCAGCAATTAGTCAAAAGCTAATTTGGGAGAAGCTACGTGAGCAGCAGTAACACGGTGAAAGCTGCAGCGTGCTGTTTGGTACTGTGTTACTCGTTACTCTCCTGGTGCTGGGTTAGAGGACACTTGGAACCAAACAACTCTGCCAGACAAAAATCTTTAGGCCTACAAACACATTTAGGGACAAGGAAGATTAATTAAAATTTGCCTGCAGATTTCAGAATTTTATAGCTCCCAATGAAGACCAGACTATTTTGAGTCATTAACCATTAATTTTCCAGTCTCTCACAGTTTCTGTTTTGCCCATCAGCTCATCTCTGCAATTCCACTGGACCTGACTCTGATTTTGCTTCTGTCCCTTTGAAGCAATGGAGCTGCTCCAGCACAAAGTCAGAGCAAAGCCAGCATCGTGTGCTTCTCACTGCAGCGCCTACATGCTGACAGGATGTTATGAAACCAAAATACCTTTCCAAAATGGCACACAGCACATTTCTTGGTACATGGAACATGTTCTACAATAATCTAATTGTTGATAAAAGCCTCATCATGTTGCTAATTTTATCTGTAGAAAAGCCACTGAGAAGAATGACAATCCTGACAGGTAGATTCTTGAGTGATGTGAAGTACTGAAGTATGTACAGGATGATGTGCTTTTATTACCTAAGCACTAATGGCAATTTCAGAAGAGGAATTCAGGTAAAGTAGCCCATAAGAGGAGATCAGTCAGAAGAGCAATAAGTCATAAGTCAGGCAAGTGACTAACACTGGCGGGAATATAACCTGCCAGCTGGCTGTGGTTTTAAAGTTAGGTATTATATTTACTGCATAAAACAAAGAAGATATTAAAGGATTTGGCAGAACAAAAAGCATTTAAATCCGCAAGATCAAAGTCTATCACGTTATCACTCTCTGTTTTACAGAATCCAGGAGATGTGAGGAAACTTCTAAAAAGTCAAGCAGAACATCAACTGCAGATTCAAGCTTATCTCAAGAATCTTGCCTCCCCATGGTGTCTGTGTGCCTTACCTACCTGAGGACAGTGACAGGAGATGTTTGTGGGGAAGAGAGCACAATTTTCTGCCTTACCTGACGTATCACAGGCTGTGTTCTCATACAGCTGATCATAACTTAGCCAATGATAACCTAACCATAAGAAAACATTTATTTTGAGAAATTAAATGTTCCCTGCAACAACAGAATTCCTCATCAAAATGCAGCTCTGCTGCTGGTTCTGTATGTCAGGAACAAGTCCTGCAAAGTGCTGGATTCAGTTGGTCTGTAAGCACACTCTGTAAGAACACCTCTATTTTTGCCTTTGGGAAACACCACAAAATTCTTCTCAGTCATTTCACAGCTGGTTTTTCCAATGCATAAGAACTCTGCTGTCTTTTGGGAGCCCAACAAGCACAGCTGCCTCTTTACATGGGGAGGGAGGAGTATAAAGTAACCAAAACCTCTCATATGCAGCTCTCCACGGACTGGCTTTTGCCAGCACAGGGCCACTTAGGGCCCAAAGTGCCTTCTTTGATGAGGTATGTCCATGCCTGGTGAGCACAGACAGCCAGTCCTGATTCACTGTGGATTTTCTCAGGGCACATGATGATTCCAGGGGTCTGCTGGAGCATGCCTGGCTCGTCAGTAAAGCAGAGATTTGGTTCACATGCACAGCTCACCTGCTCTCTGCCTGTGCAAACAGCACCTGACAAGAAGCTGGCAAGAGGCTGTTTGACTCCAGCCTGAGGCCTCCTAGAGCACAGGTCCTGTAAATACTTGTGTGTTTAATGCTCTCCAGAGCTAAGACATTTAGTGCTGCCCTGCCATGGGCATTTGCTTGGCCACCACACATTTCCAAACAGTTCCAAACTGCTAAATGCAGTTCAGGGCTTGTGGTCATCCTCCCTGTAGGATCCAGGACAAAGCATTCATGCCCTGTCCTCTATCCTTTACTCTCTGCTGTACTTGTCAAGTATCAGTGTTTTTACCAAATTAAAATCATCCAAGCACAAAATTAAAATGACACACTTTAAACAATGTGTGGCATTTTCTTATTCACTTTCACAAATCTAAGCATTATCATAATTTTTTTTTATACAGTCAAAACTAATTCCAACTAAAGCAACAGATTTCAGTCGATCCAAACCCAGAATGTTACAAAAAAGTTTATAATTCACAGAGATTAGCCAGAGGCATTTTCCCTCCTCCTCCTTCCTTACCTCTGCCCCTGCTCAGGTTAGGAAGCAGGGAATTTCATTGCTGCAGGCAGTCTGGTCTATAAAGGAGTGGTACATGGTAAAGAAGACACAGGAGCATAACAAATATAGATTTCTAGAAACATGCTGGAAGATGGATTTCTTTCCCTGAGTTTATTTTGGGACAAACAGTGAGAGCCTTCCAGCAAACAGAAACCTTCTTCAGGGAAACCGTAAATGCCATTTCCCACATAGACTGCATACAGATCACGAGAGAAGTTCTGAGCCATTCAAATCCTTGCCATCTTATCTCGAGCATTCATTTATTGCACTGCTTGCTTAGCAAGTCAGTCTTCACCCTTTGCAAATAAAATGCTTTTATGCAGGAATGGCTGGGTAGAAATTAGCTGGTGAATTTAAGAGAGCCAAAACCTGTGCAGTGAGCACTGAAAAGCAGTTTTCAGGTGATATGAGCCCTCAGCCAGGGCCACAAGGAGTCACGATGGAAGAGGCAGCTCCCAGAGCACTCACTGTGGTGCAGGTCTGGAGCCTGCAGCGTGCCAGGTGACGTGGGGCACCATGATTTTGGCAAGTGTCATCTGGCATGTAATAACTGTGCTGTACAGGCATTAATGAGAAAGTTTGTAACCACTTAAAGGAAATGGCAGTTATGAATTTTAGCCAGCTAATAAATCATGCCAGAAACCCTAAGTACTTGAGAAAATCATAAAAACTTCCAAAATGGAAGCATAGCACATATTATATAGAGATTTCATTAAAGCACCTGGCACAGATAATCATGCTTTTATATGTAAAAACATATTTTTCTCTTAATGACAGAGAGAAGGAAGCTCAGGGAAGCTTTATGGGTATAATTACTATTGCTAGATTGATCATTTTCAAAAATAACTGAATTGTCCACAGCAAACAGGCCCCCCTAGCAGAAAAAAATGAAAGGTTAATGCTAAGTTAGAAGATTAAGTTTCACTAGAAAAGGATATGTACTACTTGCCTGGCAAAAACTGTAGGATGTACATCTGGACTGCACCACTGATAGCTCTACCTTTTCATGGTGGGAAGAGGTGCTGCCCTCTTGAAAAGTAGAGCATCATCAGGTGGGATGACAGTGGGATAAAAGATATGGTCCACCCTTCTTTCAAGATTGCAGTGCATTAATTGAGAGATGAGCAACTCAGTAATGATGTATAAAAAGAGTGAAGATTGATGATCCTTTCAAGGACAGGCCATGCAAGCAATGACTGAGAGTGATTTTCATCTGAGAGCTCTTTACATGCTTACATGAATTAAATTATTCTCTTTCCAATGATGGGATGTTTCCATCCAGAAATCCTCACAGCTGGCAACTTCAGTGAAGCTTAAAAAACATCCAGACCCCTTTATCTGCACAGAGGTACCTATTTGGGGTCAAATCCCATGTGGGACATCAGAAAGGTAGCACAGGGAAATGTCTCACAGTTGTGTGTACTGGGACTGCATGGACAGAGAAAGTCATGGTTCAAAGCTGGAGTTTATTAAAGCTTCTATAATTAGAGAATACAGATGTTTTCTTTATGTGCATAATGTAAACTCTACATTGTGTAAATGCAGTAACAGTGAAGTGAAAGTTTCCAGCACATAATTTTTCTATGTGACTACTCTGAACTATTTTAACTATTATTTTCAGAAAAACACCTATGGAGATAACTCAGCAAACTGTCTACAGTCAAAGCTGATTGACTGTGGTGCAGAGTATCTCATTCTTTTCATGCTGAAAAGATGAAAACATTATAGGTTTACTATAAAAGCACTGCATAAGTGCTAAGAAGCCACCCGTATAATTTGTTTTTGTAACTCAGCGTGTTGACAGAGAATTCTTGATCTCAAAGGATATGATTAATTGTGGGCTGAGGGGATGTTTCCTTGGTTTTATTGGTCCTGCAGAACACATTGGAGGAGGTTTGGTCTCATAACTTCACTGAGCTCCTGAGCAGAGGCAGCTTGCATCCGAGCTGCTCGAACTGGTTGTGCTCTTACAGATGGGCTATAAGGGCTCAGCCACAGGACCAGAGGGAGCCAGGAGGAGAACAGGACAGTCTGACCCAGCTGCAGATGAAGCTGGTAACATAAACTTCTGGTTTATGCTGGACTATTCCTGCCTTGGTATGATCTGAGTTTACAAAAGAAGGCAGGCAGCAGGCAGCAAGGCGTGGCACAGAGGTGTGCCTGAGATTATCTGTCAGTGCAGCAGCCCTGGCACTGCAGTGGAGACATCACAGTGCAGAGACCCTGGCTGCTCTGCAGGGTGATTTAATATGCAAGGGCTCTGTGCTCCTGTCACTGCCCGACCCATCCCTCTTAAACTTCGCCTGCTTGATATTAATGGGTTTCACTGCTTGAGGTATTTTAATTGTGTTCTATCGCCAAAGGCTTTGTAATACCTTGATGATGTTTTATGTAGAAGCAGAAGTTTCTGCTTGCTTGAAGACTGAGATGACACCCTGAGTAATTGCACAGCTTAGGAAGATGGTATTTGAGCATATGCCTGACAATTTCACATTCGCATTTGATAACCTCATAATTTATATGAATAATCTAAAACCACAACAGAAATGCCCCAGTGGCTCTGATGCATTTATTTTTAAAGGCAATTAGCATACAGGCTTCCTGACACTCCCAGCAATCTAGCCAGCTTTTGATACCAATTAACTGGATGCTGATAAAGAATAAAGCAGCTCGATGTGGCTGGTCTCTCCTGAATTGTCCTTTAATGGCTCTGTTCTGCTCCGTGAGATTCCCATCGAAGCACGGACACTTTGTGGCAGTATTTGGGCAGGTGACAATTTCAAATCATCTATTCTGCTTTATTTTAAGGCAGACAGCACCCCAATCCAGGTCACAGGGTTGTCCCACAAACTGCTTGAAAGACAGGGATGAGATCTGTGCCGCAGCAGTGGAAGCAAATTGGGAAGCTGGCTGCCTAACATTTTGTCCCAAAAATTATGCAACAAAAGCACAGTTCCTAAGAAAGGAATATATTCCAAAAAAATGATCTAGAGTATATTTTCCTGCCTTTTTTTTCTTTTTTATTTCAGGGGGAATGGGTGAAAGCTTGTTCTGTAATAATGCCATCTTAAAGTCTGAAACAGAAGACAAACCGTGAGTAAAGTTAAGTGGAAAATATTATTTATAGACCTTATAGATGAATGAAGAGGCTTTAATTCTCCCTTCTAGCACTGTTGAGTAAAATACACTTTTCCATCACATATGACATGGTCACAGCTATGCATCTGAGCAGCATTCCTGTTCAGATGAAGACTTCATCCAGTCCTGATAAAACTGCTGTTAATTCATGCAACACAAATACTGCTCTCGTTGAAACCCATCTCGTATGCTCATTATATTTATAATATATGTACAAAGCCAACCACAAAAGCCAAAGGAATGCTGTATGGCAAGCTTGAAATTTTATTATTTACAGAGATTCTGCCACTATGTAATCTCAGTTTCCACCTCTCGATGGTTTTTGCAGACCTCCATGTGAAGATATACACAGATAAGATGCTCAGATAGTGAAAAACCAAATGTCTGGCCCAAGTAAGAGCTAAATTAATTTATACCACCTCAAGATTTGATCCAGGTTTTTGTTGTTCAAAAGCTTCTTGTTTCTCTCTGAAGCCAGCATTCAGAGCTTGCAGTGTTACCATGTGCTGTTTAAAGATAGTCTGGTTGCCAGAAACAAGGACGGATGTCTGCGTGAAAGAAATAAGCAGCAGGAGCAGAGGAACCTTTAACCCACAAGGGTTCGTAATTTTCAGGAAAATGTACTTAGTAATTAAAAACAAATGGAAATATATGATGAAAAACGTGTATTAACAGAACTGGCTTTTTAGAAATAAAATGGTTTTTTTGGGTTTTTTTGTCCCCACTATTTATCAGCAATTTCAAAAAAAAAATTACTTAATTAAAACATTATTTAGATGACTACATGAACAAATCAACATGGAAATAGATGACAAAGCTGAGATAAAAACATATGATTGCTTAGTGAAGAGTAAGTGTCCAAAATACAGAACAAGCCACAATATAAAAACTGATGTGATATTACTAATTGACATTTGTAGAGCCTATTATTCTATATACAGCTAAATATGACTTCAATTTTCTATTCCTTCCACCATTCAAACACTGTATTACACTAGTGTGCATTTCCCTTTTTGTTGGCACCAAAAACCCCAAACACCATTAAAACACACAAATGAGTCAAAGCTCCCACGGAGTTTTACTACATCAATACATTTTAAAGGATTCTCTTTAGTTTTGCATTTTAAATAAAATTGATGCTTTTCTCTGCTTAGAGACTGGGATGACTTTTCACTCCCAAAACTTCTTACCTTTGTTCAAATTGCTACACCAGTATTAATCCTTCCTCTCTGGTTTTTAACTATTCAGGATCTTATTAGCAGATTAAAAATGATGATGATTTTTAAGCAGTTGTGAAAACCATGGCGTACATTTTCCTTTGTCTTTTCTAACTTTATATGGATGTTGCTCCTCATGAATAAGATATTGTGAAAGTTTTGAATTATCCTGTACTGAATCCCACAGCCCTCTTGGTAAAGAGGGATTTGAAACAAAGTCCCTTTTTACTTCTAAACAGATTTGGATGAACAGATAATTTTTGCTAAAGGAAAGCAGGGCAACAAAAGGTAACAAGGAAATTTCAAAAAAATACATTTAGTAATCAAAAAAAATTAATGCTACTTGATGCAAAGTGGTCATCATCCAGTACAGCCACAATAAGCTTCAGTAAGCTTCCATTTGCTGACCAGCATTTTAATTTTAAGGTCTGTCTATAGCAAGGAAATGTAACATATTTTAAAATATATTTTACAAGGCAAGTGCATCAGATATATAGATATATAGATATATAGATATATAGATATATAGATATATAGATATATAGATATATAGATATATAGATATATAGATATATAGATATAGATAGATAGATAGATAGATAGATAGAGATAGATAGATAGATAGATAGAGAGATAGATAGATAGATAGATAGATAGATATCTGATGTATTTACATATATATATATATCTTCTCATGCCACATGTTTTACTGTATTACAGAACTAGAGAAGGGGGAGGAATGCTCTTTGAAAAGAAATAGTTACTGCCGGTCATACACAAAAGACTGTACATACTACTAGTTAGAAACCATTAAAATATGTAATTAGGACCAACTTCAGTAACACTTCCAGAGGCTTAAGTTTGCAGAATTGTCCCAATGAAAAAATATTTTTCCATATGTGAACAATCCTTTGAATTTCAATAGTCTATAAACCCCCCCTTACCTTGCCAAAGTATGAAAAAAGGAAAGAGAACTGCATTCCATCTCCTGTTTTGATTTATTACTGGTTTGTTTGACATTTCTTGTCAGATAAATGGCCTTCAGCAACATACACAACAGTTAAACAAATGCCAAGTAAAATCAGATAATTCTGCCATAGGTCCTTAGCTTTCAGTTGTGTCCTTGGCTGAAAAATTCTTCCATGTAACTTGAAAAGCAATAGTGTGGTCTTATTAGTCCTACTAAAAACCTGAAAATAATTTCCTCCTGTTAACAAGGATTTTATCTGTATTTTCATAGATACAAATATTCACTGAAAATTCTGGTTTAGGGGTACACAAAGCCCAGTCTAATGCCATTTGAAATCTCCAGACACAATGAAGTACAAAACCAGATAATTCAACATTCCAAAAACTGTATAAATTAATTTTTAAAAATGCTGTGTTCTTTTATATTTCTTATAGAATAAGATTTATTTTATTTAAAATTAAACTTAAAGCAGAAAAACATACATTAAGATCTAACTTTAACAAAATGTATTATAATTCTCAAAACATAACTCAGATTAAACACCTTGAGCAGCTCATGTTTGTGTTATAGGCCAAACCCCAGCATCAATGGCAAAGTCATTAAGTAGACTGGAAATTTATTTAAGGGATACTTTTGAGGTTTTGGCAGCAGCTGCCTCACTTGCAGGTGTAAAGAACATTCCTTCAAAGCAATTATTTCAATATCCATCTCATACAACTTTGTGAGCTAATTGGTAAATTAGTTCAGCAAGACTCACTTTTCTTTCTTACTCTAAAATCTGTAGTAAGAGGTTGTCAATTTAAAAAATTGACAAATACAGTAACCACAATATATCTGTTTACTGATCACATATAATGTTTCCTCTGGTGTAGAAGCACAGCAAGAAAGTTCAATTCAGGAACAGTTCTTAAAGTTTTAGAAATTCATTGTTATTTTTCAATGTTTTCTCTACATTTTCACGGAATCCACTTTTGAATGAATGTGTAATTGGGTGGAAACTAAGTCCAGCTAATGCTCTTTCAGTGGTTAATGCTCTTATTGGTAAATCTCAATGGCCATTCACAATTGTCTAATAATGATAGAATGATAAAAAATGGTAGAAGGCATCTACTGTATTTCATAATTTCTTAAAAAATATTCATATTTCCCAATGAATATTTCTATTAGAAAATAAAAGCTTTGTACTCACTTGCAATTGACATCTTTAATGGCTGCAAGAGAGAGGAAATCTACTTCCACACAGAGAAATGACCAAATCAGAGCAAATGCAAGGCAAGTTTAGAACTATCATTTGATTTTAGTCTTCCTGATTGATTAGACTCATAAATGAAAACATCACTTGAGTTGCATCTTTGCAGCTTTTATTGCAATGCAATAAATGTTGCTTGAGTCACAGCTGAGACACTGCAGTGTGGAGACACCATGTTCATAAATTTCCTGTAGCAAATCCCAAAACTCAAGAAACTGAAAGAATCAGACTAAAGATGGCCAGAAGAGCATTTTGCTTTGGGAGATACAGGGCAGCACAAGCTTCATCTGGAGACATAAAGATGCTTGGCCTTTGATCCAATCTTAATTTTCCTGAGAACCAAAACTATCTGCCTAGTTTTTCAGACAGGATCCACCAATGAAATGCCCAGTGGATGAAACTGCTGTCAAGAATGTATATCTACAAGGTCACCAATTTTAACATAATCACATATCAGAGGAGAACATTTCAGCCAGGAACTTGGCCAGCGTTATCCTGGCCAATGCAGAGCTGGAAATGCTTTAAACCAAGGTCACTGCCAGCCCTCTCCAAGCCACAGCCCTCATCAGTGACATTTCCATGCCACAAACAGCTTTAAAAATAAAACAGCTACCGCACAACACATCTCTGTGCCCCTTCCCCACAGGAGATCTGGCAGTGAAGCCACCTTCACCTCCTGTTTGGTAGCACATCCCCCTCGTACCACCCCCACCCTGGCACGCCCCAAACACATCCAATGTGCAAACTCCGGCAGATTTGTTAAAATTAACAGCCTGGGGGCTGGAGGAATGTAAACTCAAGCCTCCTCTCTCGGATGTAGATCGCTGATAACCCTCCCAGAGCTCGAACAAACAAACAAACGCAAGAAATGCCAACCATGTGTCATGGAGTTACTTCTTCACGTAACCATGGCAAAGTGTGGGCAGCCAAGCAAAACCGTGAGCATTTGGAATGGTTTAAAATATTCTTATTGTCATGAGGGAGGCCAACACATGGCCAAAACCCAAAGAGGGTTTAGAACAACCATGCACCAGGGACCAAACTGGGGTTGGTGTTTCTCTTTGCATTGGACCTTTTCAGAAAATGCCAGTCTGAGAGAACTCAAAATTATGTTTTGTATTTACACAACTCCTTTCCCTTTATCCCCCAGGATCTAGATCTCTGAGCACCCATGACCATGATATCACAGTAAATGGGACAGAGTGCAGGTCCCTTTGTCCCCTCTTTAAACTTTAAAATGCCATCAGGGGCAGCCTGCTGGCTCCCTGGGCACTTCTGCATAGCTAAGCCAAAGATGAAACATTTAGGAAAATGTTCCTCTGAAGATTTTGCTGGTTAGCAGCTATTACTGTTAGGAAGTGTAATGGTAAACTAACATTTAGGGTAATGTAACTGCACATTTTTATGGCTTCTTGAAAACCTCTTAGTAGCTCATCTGAGCCATGATTTTCCCATATTATTTCTATTTTAATAACAGCATCTCCACACCAGCTGACAACTTTCGCATGTTTTATTTTTCCCCTCTGTGCTGCAACATGACCAAGGTTATTGCAAACTGCCATTCTCTTTTCTTATTTTATTTTTTACATCCATCTTATCTAATATTACTCATCTGTTACAGCTGCAAAGCCACATCACTAAAGCAGGCAGCTATGCGACCGTGCAGCACAGCAGAAAGAAATTTATGGACACGAGGGTTCTTTGGAATTTTTTTATTTATTTTTTTTTGGACAGGAAGATGAGTAAAGCAGAGACACAGGTGCCTGCTGCCACTTGAGAAAATTGTGGCCTTTCTCTGGGCTCTGTTGAGTCACTCTGCATCGCAGGACTCACGGACATTTGGCTGTGTGGGCCCTGCTCAACAGCATTATGAGGAGGGAAAATGGCTGAATGGCATCCATATGGCTGACAGCTTGCTGTGACGAGCAGCCAGCTAAAAAATTTGTCAGCAGAGGAGGGCAAAAAATGCATTCTGAATATAACTCTTGCAACATATTCATTTAGGAGGAGTAGGTAGTTATCCAGCATGATGTACGTTCATCTGGTGCATAATAGCTACCAATAAAGCCCATTGTTTCCTGTGTGTGCAATACCTGAATAGTTTGAGGGGTTTGTCATCATGGTAAGACCTACAGCCAGAAATTGGAAACAGTGACGTGACCTACAGGCTGCTGAGCTGTTGGTATAAAATCAGCATATAGAGAATAAAGTCACTGGAGTGAAAATACTGAATACAAAATAGGATTCTATAATTTTGTACCATTTATGTCTTTCAAAAGATTGTTTCCATATTGTATAATGAGCCCTTGTGCGCACAGCATGTTTATATAACTCCTTGTATCAGCCTTGATGCCTCAGATGTCTGCATACATCAAAAATCTTAGTTTAAGGTTATACCTGCCCTGCCTTCTCACTTATAAACACACACAGTCCACCTGAAAATGTTACCAGCCTTTATTTCCTCAGTCTCAGCCAGTACCTGACATCTCTTCCTCTCAATTATCTTTGAGCAAACTGAGATATGCAAGACACTTCAACAAAAAAAAAAGCAACACTGACCAACCTCCTCTCTATCTTTTTTCTTCCTCCACTCCAAAATCCCCCTGCCTTAAACATAATTTATGAGGGAAAAAAAGGTGGAATTCTTTAGTGATGTCTGTGATATGGAAGTAGTAATAGCACCTATGGGAACAATATAATCTTTATTATTTTATCAACTCTGAGCTAGAGGGTGACCAACAATAACAATCTTTCTCAAAAAAAAAAAGACAGAAATAAATCGAGAAGTTATAGAAGAAGTAAAAGTGATATATTAATTCTTCTATCTTCTTTCCTTCATGGAATGCTATCCTTCTATTTATTACTCCTATCCCTTAATTATAATAGAACAGGAACCTGCAAATTAGAATGCTTGACAGAGTGAGTTATACTTTCTCCTCTCCATACCACACTCTGCATTAAGGACCTCTCATCTCTACTGCAACAGCTTTCCAACTCACAGTATTTTTTAAAAGGCCTGACTTTCATAGTGGATATTTTTGATACCAAATTTTACACACACAAGTAATTGCAGACATAGTTACAATCGTGTAACTAGTGCTAGGTGAACAAATTTCAGTGATCTGATCCAAAAGCTGCTATTATCCAGCTCATTAGCATTCTCAAGGATATGTCAGATAACTCCAAGAGTAGCCACAAAGAAAATCAAGTTTTGCTATCAATGTACTTGTCACCATGCATGATGGTGAGGGAGTTGCAGAGGCACTGATTAAATCTGAATTTATGCAGGATTTTCTTTTAGTCCAAATCATAACAAGGGCACAAAAGTACAGGAGAAGTATCACAGAATGGTGATCCTTAATCAAAGTGGCCTTTTACTGGATTCTCTCCTGTAGCATCATCTCTTTTGTACTGAGAAAAAGTACAGAAAAATTATGCAAAAAGTCATTTTGATTTAAAAAAAAAGCTATTTCTAATGCTAATTTCAGACTCACAGCATTAGAAGAAGAATTTTAAATCAGCCTCTGATTAACAGATGAAATCAAGGCAAAAATTTATCTAGAGTCAAATGAGGAGAATATTTACTCTAACAGATGTATAAAAGTATCCCTTCAGTAATAATGGATAAGCCTTAGAAGCACTGGAAGAGTGGTTTAGGCATATATTCATGGTTATTAGAAATAAATATTTAGCTTCTTGATACATTTGTCATGTTCTTATTCTTTTAATCTTCATTCTGTCTCCTCATACAGCTTATTAAAGACAACAAAATCAGTTACTGCTGAGCCTTCAAAAACCAAAATTCAAATCCAGTAAAACTGATAGGTGAAAGTCTAGACCTACTAAAAAGTTGCTGTGTAATTCTGCACATGCACACTTCCATGTTTTACACAAGGACCCAGACCAGTCTCTTGTTTTCAGACATTACATATGAAAGAAGAGTCTTGATAAATTACTTAATGCAGCATCTAATTGCTACTAAATGTCCCAGTTTTATACAAGGGTTATTTCACCTCCTTGCATGTTCTCTCAGCACTTGGGTTCTCACTGCTTTGTGCTGTGCATTCTGTTCATCCATTAAATAAATGTGACTTTTAGAAGACAAGGATCTCTTATTTTTCTGAAGTGCAGGGGTTTTAAAACACAGAACATGTGTTACTCATCAGCAGTAGTAGAAAAGAATATTTGAAATTCTCTCTTTTTATTTGTCTGTAAGACAACACATGTAAACTTTTTCTATGCTTTGCAGCACTCAGATATGCAACAGCAAAAATATTTTTGGAGTTAGTCACCACTTAACAAATGGCAGATATTAATTCCAAATACTTTAAGAGCATCATACAGCCATAAATAGATTATGAACAAATATCTGTGACCACAATAAATCCCCTAGGCAAGTTCTGAAACTGCCTTAAGCACCGTGGGAACAAGAGAATACAGGTGATTCTGACTGAGATCACAAGAAACAAGGAGCTGTGTGTGGCACTTGTTAATAGCACTCAGTGCCCAAATGTATAGAAATATTTGTCTTCAGTGGAGCAGTTTAGTGTGGATCCTTCCCAGCAGTGCACAAGCAAAAGAGCCTGCTTGCTAAGCTGAATTTATCATCCTCATCCTCAACTACAACAAGCCAATAGAACAGAAATAATCTTGGACTTCCCCTGTACTTTTAGGCAGCTGCCATCACCTCAGATTTAGCTGAAAAATCAAAACAACCAAGGTATCATAGGCAAGGCTGGTAGATGTTTGCTTGGGGACCTTCACAAAAATACATATAAATTTCCCACAATAAGTAGAGAACTATCAAACTCAAAATGCCACAGGTATCAATGACCCAGAAGGATTTCTTCAGTGACCTACATGAATGATAACACTTCAGGTACTGGGATTTTCTTTTTTTTCCTTTTTAAAAGAAAAAGTTTTGAAGGAATGCAAATTGTTATTTTAAAAAGGCAGCATGCACCTCAAAAGACATGTTCTTCCAGTCTGGAAGTTTCCACAATGGATCAATTCAAACTTGTTTTTATTGTGAGATGGATTCTGAGTGTCTAAACATAAGGAAAAAATTTATAATAGACAACTTATTTTTTCTTTACCCTCTGAGATCTCCTTTCACAGGAGTAGTCAGGCAGTGGAAGTACACATTGATTTCTATGGAGGCTGAAGACCTGAAGCTCTTTATAGAAGGAAATTTAACATCCCTATATAAGGAAAGTCAGGGCTGCTTATGCTTTGTTATCAATGAAAGGCACCTTGTAAGGCAATTCTTCTGTTGCTCTACTGCTATCATTTTGCTGGAAGATTTATTAAATCAAAATTGAACCTGAAGTGTCTCGACAATCTGTGAAACTACAGAGACTGTTCTATTTCCACAAGTGCTCTAAGAGCCTTCTGGAAAACCAAGCTAAATGTTTAAATCACTAAATGTTAGTCTGAATTAATTTGTTAACCTGTTTAATTAAGTTAGGCTGCTTTCATGCCCACAGTTATACACTGAGCATCAGGGAAAATTTTCTATGCTGCCTACAGCATACTTAAAGAAAAAAATCACATAATACTGAGGCACAAGGTTGTTTTATAGTTGTTTTTTTTCCTCCTCATCCCTCCTCCACACTCTCCTTCCTTCTTGAAGCACAATAGACCATCAGTTCAGAGCAACTTATTCTTTTGCTACATGAACCTCTGGTCCCATGTGAGAATGCAAAAATAATAGAAAAAGGAACAATAAAAATTAATCTCCTAGTTATTGTCCACAAGGGGGAAGTTTGCACTTGGAGATGCTTCCCTAGCCCTCTTTTCACCTCTGCTTCTGCCGTGGTGCACAAAGCCCTGAAAACCAAGTAAATCTGTGTGTAAATCAGAAGCAAGGAGGCCTGACCCTGTAAAGATTTGTGGTTCAATCTAACCACCAGCTGATAATGATCCAGGTAATCCCCAAATCCCTGTCCTCCTTCCCACCAGTGTCCCCAACAAGTCACTCTTACTTGCCTGTCGTGCCCTTTGGCCACTGACAAGAAACTCATGGCCACATGGTCAGTTTATTTACCCAGGCCTGAGCTGGCCTGGCCTAGAAACAATTCATTTTGACCCAGATTAGCAGGTGGCTCTGGTGACCACAGAGTCCCAGGGCTGTGAGAGCAGCACGAGGAAGGAAGCAGCAATGCATAGCCTCTTCTTTCCAGGAACAGCCCATGTTTTTCTTGAGGTTGATCTAATCCAGAAACTGCAAATATTGTAAAAATTATTGTAAATATGTAAAAATTTGTTAACATCAACAATAGACTGAAAACGTGAGGTAGGAGACTCAGACATGATCAGAGAATATGCTGAGTTGGAGGAGACCCACAAGGATCACCAAGTCCAACTCTTGGCCCTGCACAGGACACCCCAAGGGTGACACCCTGAGCCTGAGAGCATTGTCCAAACACTTGATGAACTCCATGGGTCTTGGTGCTGTGACCACTGCCCTGGAGAGCCTGTTCAGTGCCCAACCACCCTCTGGGTGAGGAGCCTTTTCCCTATATCCAACCTAAACCTGCCCTGACACCTTCAGGCCAATCCCTTGGGTCCTGTCCCTGGTCACACAGGGCAGAGATCAGCGCCTGCCCCTTCTCTTCCCCTCAAGAAGAAGCTGGAACTGCACTGAGGTTTCCCCTCAGTCTCTTCCAGGCTGAGCAGAACAAGTAACCTCAGCCACTCGTGACACAGCTTTCCCTCCAGTCTCTTCACCATCAGGAATGCAGAGGTTTCATCAGGCTAACAATGTTTAGTGCAAAAAAAAAACAAAAAAAAAAGATTATTCTGCTGTCCCAGGACAAGAAAACCAGACTACAGACTGAAGCTGCACATCACTGCTAGCTAGAATGATTTGTTAAATAAATTTAACAAGACAGGAATTTCTTGATACTTAACTGTTTGAATCAGAACATTAAGAACTGAATATTTCTTGCTGCATGAAAAAGACGTTTCTATCATCAAGAAATGCAAAAAACACCCTTGAAAAACCGAGACTTTTAAACACTGCCTTTTAAAGACGAATAGATTTTGATTTCCCAAATCATAATTATATCACCAAGTGACCAGTTTCCCTCAAGAAAGGGAGCAGAAACAAGACCTAATTTCTGAATGGCCAGAGGTAGAAGCACCAAGCACATGAAAAGCCTAAATTTGGAATACTGTCACTTGCTTGACAGATAACAAAAAAACCCACATTCATTAAGACTGAAAGCAAAGGCATGGAATTTCATCAAAAACAGGAAAGAAATTAATTTTTGGTCAATAAGCATTTCTAAACTATCTGGAGCAGTTTCTGGAGCAGTTAATTTCTTGGTTACTGAAAACATAACATGTTTTTATTTTCAGCAGATGTTGTTTAGTTTTTTAGAATCTCACTATTTTGAAATTCAAGGAAAAACAGCAACCTGGCTTCCAAAACTCTTAGACAAGTTCCATTGTCATGAAATTTATGATTCTTTAGCTTTAACTTTTCACTTCTGACTTTTGAATCAACAGAATACAACCAGTTCAATATTTAAAGAGCTCCTCTGCAAAGGCAGACTGCAGACATTCTTACAGTATTTACCTTTAATGAAAGACAATGTTCTCAGTGAAACTTATTGATTCCAATTCTTGAATTTATGAGTAGTTGAGCCTTTAGGAAAAACACCCAAATCACAAAACTTATGTACAAAGCTGAAAAGGACACTTACAGATTGGAGGGGATACTTGGTTTTATAAGTACAAATTTTAAAAATTTAAATTTTTTTAGAAAAATTTCAAGTAAAAATTGACAGCATCAGAGTTTTAACATCATCACAATCAAATCTCAAGGAGGAGACTGAACCAATTACAAAGGCTCTCTATCCCAAAAGTTGGGCACAGCTGGATATGCATCTGCATATGAAATTCAGATTTATTTCAAACTAACTTGAACTTCCCTGAATGCATTCTTCCTATGAGTTCTATAAGCTGTCACACTTTCTTTTTAAGTTACACCTCATAGAGACAACATTTTAATTATCCTGAATCCAGCTGTTTGGAATGGGGAAAGGAAAATGCTTTTGCCACTTCAAAATACTGGAAAATCTCCTTGTAAGCCTTATATATTCCTAAATTCCCAGTCACTGTTGTAGACAGTCCATAAAAATATCTTGCATTAATGAAACCTTCAGCTCCAAAGCTCTCTAAACCAGAGATGATGTTAAGAGCTTCATTGCTGAAATAGAGGTGGTTTTGTTTTCTTTCTTCTAGAAACAATATTTTTTCCCCATCACAAAATGTGATAAAATATATTCTAATTCAAAAAGATACTCAGCTTCTTCTTCCTTTATTTCACAGCATAAAATAAACATACTTCTTTCTTTTTGCTAAAAGATAAAAAAACATATATAATAAATATAACTTTAGAGTGGACAAGATAATCTTTTCTTAAACTTCAGCTATGTTAGCAACCTCTGTCAAGAGATGGTCAAATTGATTTTCAGGGGTCAAAGGCTGTGTTTGAGATGTGCAGGTAAATTTGTAATAAAGTCTGTGCACGGTTGACAAAGCACCTTCAACAGAGCCCACTAATCACTGTCAGCTGAATGTAAACTGAAATACATTGCTGCACTTCCAAAATCGTTTGAACCAACACTTGCCAGCATTTTATCCACCAGAATACACCAAGAACAGCTTTTAAAAATGTAGAAATGCCAAGTGATGCAAGAGCCACCAGAGGGAGCGTCTCCAGCTCCATAAATGTGATCCAACCCCACGAAGTCTGGCCAGGAGCTTGATACACTTGAATATTATCATACTTTAATGCACAAAGTTGCAGGGTTCAAAGGGCAATCCAGGCTTCACTCTGACCTTTGTTTATACAATCTAAGGGGTCTGAGAAATAAGATTTCAGTTATTCTTTCCTTTCCTGTAAAAGCAGATAGCACCCTCCATAATGTATTTATCCATTCCTAATACAAATGTTCAAATTTTTAGAAACAGTGCCACAACAAATGGTGTTTATATATCAAAAAAAGCTATAAACAGCTGAGATTGCCATGGCAACACCTTGGCTCCCCAATTTACATAAATCCTGGGTAACATTCTGACAAATCCCAAAAGAAGAATTTCAAAGGTAGCAAAGGTAGGACTCTCTGCCAAAAGAGATCTTGGGACAGCTGTGCACAAGGAACAACTGGAATTATTACTACTCATGCCTGTCCCACTGGTGAAGTGAAGCCATTTAATCTCTGCTGAAGGCACCATTGGTTGACATTTACGACATTACAGCAAAGATGTTAAATGCTGCAATTAGATTTTACGCTGTTTATAATTCTTGTGCATTGCTTTCGTCTTCTGTTCTAATTCTCACACCCGGAGCTTCATTTCATTTTTAAAGACAGGGCCATCAATGGCATTTTCACAAATGTTTCAGCCACTCAAGTCCTCCTCTGGAAAAGCCCTAAACCAAAGATTTTATTATTCTTTCTGCCTTCCACAAAACCTCCATATGTTCCAGACAGTAATTCCAAAAGGAGGGTTCAGGGTTTGATGCTCTAGCTAAAACACGAGCCTGATCTTCTGCTTTCCAGAATTTTGATTTTGTTTCTATACATGATGTCACACACACACATGCTTTAATTTTAACAACAGTCATACACTCAGCACAATGGGTGTACAAAAGAACAGAGATCAAGCTTAAAAATTACATAGGAAATCAGATGGTACCTGCACATAAGATGAAGAGAACATAGGATTATGGAGCAATATATAAAAAGCTTATTAATACATGGTTTCTCCACTCAATGAATAAATTGGAAGGAAAAGACCAATCTATGTTAAGTTTCTGTCAAGATCATGAAGAAGATAGTAAAAAATAATCCCTTACCTGTAATAAAAATGAGAGCAATAAAGATACAGAGTGTGAAAGCTCTAAGATCAGATATTTATACCTGAGAACAGCAATAAAACCAGGCACTGCAATTTAATTATGAAAGAGAAACATCTTGGACAACAAATTTATAGTGAGGTTCCAGCACATAATTTAAGATACAATATTTTGTATCCCATAGAATTATCTCTACTCACCATAAATCAATAGAAGATGAAGTACATGTAAGACCCAGCAAAGCTAATCAGAAAGCTAACACTGCATTCCTGGGGTTACAAACCAAGTCCTTAACTCAGTCCTTAACTATAGTCAATAGTCCTTAACTATTTCTTTTAGATTCAGAGGAACAGAAACAGCTGCACTTTTTTCCCCCCAACATATTCTCAAATATTAAAGGACTGCATGCAAGAGAACTGCTGGCTTCTTTCCTTTTCAAAAGGTCTGATTAAAGAAAAGAACTATGACATAAAAATCAAGGACACCTCACAAACCCACAAAATATGCTGGGAGTTGCAAAGATTGGGCTGATATTTTTTTCTAGATTTTAGAAATGCTGTTTCTTTTTTTTTCACTCTGACCCTTAGCTTTTTATTCCATGAACAGCATAATTAACAAGTGTTGGATTTCAGAATTCTGCACAAAAGTTTGGATTCACATTCACTCCTTTTGGACTTCTTCAAGGTGTTATTTGGGACTCACATTATAATTACATATGTGCTGAAGGAAATCTAAGGCTTTCTGGAAAACTTTTAAGAATGCAAAGGCCTGATGCTGCTCCCTGTTGACTCAGAGGAAAAATTCTATCAGCTTTCATTGTGTCTTTGAAATCAGACCTAAAATGAAGAATAATTTGTTCCTGTAGTACTGATGATTTCCAGCACCTTAAAACCAAGTCAAACAAAATAACTATCAATTTTAATTAAACCTATCTAAGCCAAGCATTGATGGCAAATGGCTAACAAATCTTACCTTAATAAAGTGGGGATATATTAACAGTTTCTGATTTTTCTACCTTTCCTGGCACATAACCCAGCCTGACAGAGCTTAAGTATTTCATGCAGTCAGACTGGATTTGAGCATATGCTTAAGCAGCATGTTGACATGGGCCTTGGGGATCTCTAAACAGGATTTATTATGGAACAATACATTTATTTCACTTCTGCTGAGAAAAGATTTGTCTGTCATGGAACACACTTCATTATGATCCAGGAGAGGCTTTGGACGGTGCTCTGGTTGCTGTCCCTCCATCCACATCCCTGCTGGATTTCCATCTTATTAAGTTTCCACTTTAAACTCTTCCCTAATCCAGTTTAAAGTAATGTAGTGTGAATGGACAGCAAACGGGTGAGTTCAGCACTCAGTGAGGTGGGGAAAGCAGAGCAGCTGTGCAGAATTCAGCTGCATCACAACAGACTCCTCTTTAGCTGCTTTTTATATTCTCTAATTATTCTTTACACTGTCATTCTAATTATCCAGCTACATATCCACAATGATAAGCACTTATAATCATACAGCTTAATTAAAACATAACTGAAATACCTGTTCTGGTAAAAACACCTCCAGGAAAAAAAAGGGAAAAAAAGCCTTGAGTGTAAAGGAAGTTCACTTTATATCTGCTATTAGACCCTCTCTCTGCTTTTTGCACCCTAACAGCAGAGTTTACATAGGTTCTCTGCAAGTTTGTGTTTGTACTCAATCACCATGAAAAATAATACTGCTATTCTCCTAAAAAAAAAAATACTGGTTCCAAATTTTACTGACATTTTCTTTAGTCACATATTTTTGTACATATTCAGTCAACAACTGGTGAAGCCAAGCAATTCAGTAGCAGTATTTTAGAGTTTCTTTGCACAAGTTACACACAGATCATGCAGGGAAGACAAACTTGGGCTCTCCAAAGCACTCAGGCTGATAAACATCTTTATACCATGGCTTGCCTTTCAGAACAAATATATTTTTGCTCTCCACATATGGATGGAGTCCAGGAAAGATGACTAAAGGAAAGGAGCATCTCTCCTATGAAGAGAGGCTGTGAGAGCTGGGACTCTCAGGCTGCAGAAGGCTCAAGGGGAATATTATCAATATGTATAAATGAGGTGATGGAGGCAGACACCTCTCAGTGGCACAAATTGAAGTACAGCAAATTCCACTTAAGCAGAAGTAAGAAACCCTTTGCATTGCAAGGATGGTAGACACAGCATAGCCTCAGCTTTCTCTCTCTTCCACACCACCTAATAAAAGCTGGATGTCTGCATGGCTTAGCATCCATCCCTTCAAAAGTATATAATGGTTCCTTTAAATTCTGTGTTGAACTTTCTTTCCTTATGACTTTTTGTTTTCTCTGTGTCCAGGCAGCTCTTATTCCTGACACATTCTAGGCAATGTCTCATTCTGAAAATCTAATTAGCAATTCAGATAATACAGGAGGAAGGTAGCTGCTATGTCATTATTTTTATCAGTTGATGGGGTTCTCTACAGACCCTGAGGATGCATCTTAAAGCTGCAGAATACAACAAAAACTTACTGTTAATCTAAGAGAAAAGAAAGGTAGCGTTCCCAGGAATTAGTGCAGTATGGTTTTTATGCAATTTACCTTGTTACACCAAATTCCAAACTGCATTTTTCCTCCTCATCATCGCATTCATCTGTGCCTTTTCTACTTTAATTATTCAAATTCAGAACTGACTTAGAAACCCCTCGAAAAGCAAGAGTCACTTAGTACACTAGCAGGAACATTACAGGTTAAATTATGAATATGTATCCTTATAATTTGTTTCATTGCACATGCAGGCATGCACAGATTTTAAGCACTATTACAAGACACTAGGAATTTAAATGAAATATTAATTAGAAAGCAATTACAGGGTTTAGCAGCAGACAAGAGGTTGCAATAGGTGCTGTTCCTGAGCCACAGGAGAAAAGGAGACTGAGGGTGCCATCTGTTGGTCAATTTAAAATGGACATCGCTAATGGGGATTTGTGGTCTCCTACAAGAGGTAACTCCAGAAAGTTCTCACTTGGGGTGAGACTTGAGGGTCTTAATCGTGACCCTCACTGTCCTCAGGCCAGGAGTGTGTGCAGAGCACAGCAGAGCCACAGCAGCCCAGCACAGGCAGGGAACTGCAGCTCTGCTCCAGCAGGCACAGCTGACCTCACACAACATCCCAAAGTGTTTTTCAGGCAATGGAAAAGGTCAAGTGGCACCCAGCTCATTAGGGTTCGACTCTGAATGGCCATGGTAGCACCCATGGAAATGTTTGTGGTTTGTGTTTGCTTCACACACCGATTTTTATGCTTCCCTCTTCACACATCCCATCCTGTGCTCTGTCTGTATTCATTTCCACACACATTGAAAATCATGTTGGCTCTTGGGTTTGCTGACCAGATTCTCAATCACAGTTTTGGCCTTTTCACCTTATCAAGCAGGTGTTTTCTTTGTAATGAAGTAGTGGGGATTTAGGGAAATGGAATGGGCTGTCATGAGGCTGCCACAGCAAAATCCCATTCCAAATAGATGGTTTTGATCTTAGCATGGGAGAAAGGTGTGAGGAGCTTGGCCAGGAAAGGAGCATTCAAATCCAGCCATCCATAGAGGCTGTTGGCACATTGTCAGAAGCATCATGTCTCACAGAAAGACAACCACAATCTGATGGCATTTCAGAATTAAATACAAAAAAGCTCATTTTGTTGGCCATGAAAGCATAAGTTATGTCTGTGTCCCGACATGGACAATTTCAGTACACAATTCAGGAAACCATGAGGAGTAAAGGTGTAGTCAGCACTTTCCACACACTCTCTGAGCACTGTGGACTTGTGGATGTCTTCTGGAGACTTTGGTCAGACGAAGTACGTGGTACATGTACTCCCATGGTACAACTGGTCAGCACAAAGTGGTTGGCTGCTGACCACTGGGAGTGGTGGTTCACCGTGCTCTGTAGTCTCTTAAATCCAGAAACAGATTCATGGAATTGCATCTTATGGTTCTCCAGCTGTGGTGCCAGCTCACAGGAGACAGCACTGACTGGGCTCTTTAGCCTAAATTTCTGCACCCACTGCTGTTTTCCCCACCTCCCCAGGACTGAGTTCATTGCCCTCTGCCAGCTGAGGATGCAGTAACCTCTTGGCAAAGACTTACTGACAGCATCCATCAGACAACAGCACATTTAAGATGGAGAGAAACATCTCCTGAGGTGAGGGACATTCCCAGATGGGCTGGCAAAGTCTCAGAAGTGTTTCTTCAGGCAGCACATCTGTTTTCCCAGTGCCAAGCCTGTCTGGCATCAGAAGGTTGTTGAGTAGCACCACAGTGCCCTTTGTAAAGATGCAGGAAGCATCTACAAAACAACAAAAGGAAGAGCAGAAAAAAAATCCCAGAAAAAAAATTCGGGTTGCACGGGCACACTACCCATAAGCACACACATAATTATGGACAAACATTATTTCTCTGTCACATAGGAATTAAAAGATTAAAGAGCTAATGAATATGCTGGCAGAAAGTATGAGCAGTAATAGGCTTAGGTAGGATGCTGGGCAACAGCATGATATGAGGACTGAGTGAGGCTTTTTTACAGATTTAATGTCAAGGACATCACTTTTGAAATGCATTTACATATTTAGATTTATCATTGGTCTATGTTCTTTTTTTCCATCCATTGCCAATTTTAAAGCCAAGCCACTGACCACAGGTATAGGCAGAGAGGAGGGTGGAAGGGTGGTGATTAGTTCATTTCCATCCACAAACAAATAAACACAACAAACAAACAAATAAAAACAACAAAAAAACCCACAAAAAACACCACACCACCTTATTTCTCCTTAAGTACAGTAACTTTTCAGTGACTATTAGCATGCTTGTCTATATGAAATGAAGTCCTAGCAGGGAGAGGAGGAGGAAACCACTCTATTAATCTTCCTCTTTGTATGTATATGAAGTAAATAACTCTAAAATACCACAGTTTTGAATTCTCAACTCAAAATACTTACAGCAGTCTCTTGCACAAGAAACTATCAGTGCACTGTATTGTGGCAAAGTGCAGGAGGGCACAGCAGCATGTTACACTCCAGAACAGCTTTTGGTAAAATCATCCAAGTATATAAAGGACTGGAAAAGCATTTTCATCCTTTCACCAAATTCAGTTTGTTCTCCATAAGAATCTGACCTCTTACATTTTCCATAGCAAATGTTACTAAGCATGTTTTTTTTCTTTCTTCCATTTATTTAAATAAGGAGTAGCATAAATTGAAGAGGGTGGGGGGCAAGACAGGGAAGGAAAGAAGCTTTAGGCAATTGAATTTTCCAAAGTGTTTGGAGAGATAATTGGAAAATGGATTGAAAATGCTGCCAATCACCTTAATAGATGCAAAAAGCACAGGAGATAATCCTGGGGGATACCAGGAAAGAACTTCACTCTATTTGTTTCCATTGAAAAGAAATTTCAGGCTACACCAAAATTTCATTAAACTCTATTAGACTCCATACCTGCTCCCAATCATACTGCTAATTATTACAATCATTATTATATTCTAGACCACAGGAAAACATTAAAATTTAATCAGAAACACACTCTGAATGAAAACACTTTAAGAATTTTGTAGCATGAAAATTTCCTTGATGTGGAGACAATCATAGCAGCCAAGAGAAAAAAGAAAAAACAAGTGGTAAAGGAGATTGCCTGTATTATTTCACTCTTTCTTTACAATTTTCCCCTCAGATCCATGATGTAAAACTGTTCCAAGTCTTTGGTCTTCATTTCTTCACTTCACAATCTTCACTTTTCCAGGGTCTAGAGGATACTTTTCACAAACTACAGAACCACTATTTTTTATTGCATCTCTGCATATACTGAAACCAGGGATATGAGATTCAAAAAGTATTACAGATACTATCACAGTGTTTTGAATTTAATAAGAATCATGGAAATTTTTACAGGTTTTTCTTTTCCTTTTAAGCTTTACACATAGAAAAAAAAAATTGAAATAAGGAAAACAAGTGTGTTAAGCACCCACATAAAATGATTGACACAATCTATCTTTTACCAGTTCACTTCTTTTGCTACACAGTTTTCCTTCACTTAATATTTGGAACTCACCATCTTATACATTTGGGTTAGTCTTCTCTGGCTAAGTATCACAAAGAAGGAATAAACATCACAAAGAAATAGACCTTCCACCCTAATTGGTATGTTTTTCAAAACAAATATTATCAAAAGCAGAGAAGGAAATGGATAATATGCTGATCACATCCAGCTGAAACTCTAGGAATTGAATCCAGTGAAGTGGAAGCAGGGAAACTTGCATAGAGTAACTGTTAATTTTCAGAAGAGCAGGTGGCTCACTATGTATATATAAGGGTCCTGACTTAAAAGATAGTTTTCTCTAAGCCCTGCTGACAGTTAGCACAAGCCACATTTGTCAGTGAAGGCAAACCATGGCACATCCTGCTCTTTATTCAGCTCCTGTAATCCTGTCTCAAGCCTTTGGTGCGCATCAAGAAGAGGAGGGCATTTATACACCAGACTAACACATTGAACAGGAAAACATTGTACTGAGCTGTCATTCTTCATATGCAGAAATGAAACACGAGATTTACTACTGCCATCCTCAGTGACCTAGAGTAGAGCAGCCCCAACAGTGGGTGGTTGAGCTGTTTTGATTTAGCTCTTATCTAATAAACTCACATAAACCCCATTTTTCACGTCTAAATCTTCAATACGAGTGCTGAGTAAAATTGTGGAGCAAAACAGGGTTCCAGTGTTTGAGCACTGAAAATGTTTGAGCACTGGGAAGAGATGTTATCCAGGATGACAGGAGTTAGTGAGGATCACACAAAACCCTGGCAAGTGCCAGGCCGTGTGTTTGCTGTCTGACAATCAGCACACAAACCAACTGCAGGCTAACACATTTCAGAGCTCAGGCAGGAGCTGTTTGGCTGCCACAGAACAAAAAGGCAGCAGCACACATATGTACAAAGAGACCCATAGAATCTGATCCCCCCTCTCCAAAGGCAGTTTGAATGCCATCAGCTTGGTTTAATTTTTAATTAGATTTTACTGTAACAAATACCATAGATTGTGCTACAGCTTGCATACATGAGTACTGCTGCCAAGACTGCTAATAAAATATTATGTCTTTTCACGATTTAGATAATCACAAATCTGCCCTTTTCTTTCAGCCAAAACCCATTCTTAAAATTCAGAATGAAAGGTTGTTTTAAGTTGATGAAATAGGCAAGATAATTGCAGAAACAGCTCATTTCTCTCAGAGATGATAAAAAGGATACAATGGCCATCCCTCATCCACAAAATCCTATTTATTATTGCTTAGGACATTTGCACAAATTCTGGAATGCAGGTTTATGATGCTATTTCTTTTTACCATGCTGTTACATCCTCTTTCACACAGTGTTTTGAAACACATTCATGTTAGACCCTTTTGTCTTCTACATAGAATATTTATGGAAGATTTTTACTGCAAGTCATAAATTAATTAATAATGATAGACTGTAATACCAAGAGCCAAAAAACAGCCCACATAAAATACTACCTTCTCAAAGAAGTTAATGACACTCCTTTTAGACAAGATATCACCTATCAGAGATGATATTTCTATCCTGAAAGAGATTTCTTAGAGTACCTATGGGGTTCTTTTTATATATTCAGAATTTTTAGCATGATGATACACTACATAAAGGACATCTGAATAAAAAAAGGAACTAATTTGGATGTGTTATTACCCAGTCATGAAACTGGACCTCATGTCTTCATGGCAAGGAGAAACTTTGCTTCTGTTGCATTGAAATAGTTTTGCATGGTAATTTTCTGAAGCTGCCATTTTTCAAATGTCATACAGATCCTTTATAGAAGGGCAGTGGTTTCCAGATTATAATAGCTACTTTTGTGTCTTTCCTTCAAAATACATCTTAGTTGCCCACTAAATGCTGAAGTGTTATACTTCTCTTTCAGATAACTGTTTAAGATACTTACATTTAGTTGCAAACTATCATATATTAATTGCTTGATGCAACTTATATCAATATTAAGAATATTTTATATGTTGATGCAGAAGGGATTTTTGGTAATATAATCAGTTTTAAATGTAAGATGACATCACAGTACAAAACACTGATGAACTGGTTAAACTGAGAACTACATCAGTATAAAAACTATTTTTTTTGCAAATATAAAATGTTTCTTTCATTGAGTTAATTAAACAGAGGGGTTGATTTGAGGATTTGGGGTGGGTTTGTTGGATTTAAATTGTCAGTGCTTTGTTGAGGTGATTAATAACTTTTATAACTTTTGGGGTTTATGGATGTCTACTTGGATCTGCTTTCCTTCAGTGGGATGGAAAACACAAGAGAGTTGGGATTGTTCAGCCTGGAGGTGCCAAGGCTCCACTGGCAGCCTTCCAGTGGCTAAAGGGGGCCTGAAAGAAAGCTGGAGAAGGAGTTTTCCCAAGGGCATGCAGCAATAAGACAAGGGGAATGGCACTGAGCTGGAAGAGGGAAGGTTTAAATTAGATATCAGGAAGAAATTCTTTACTGGGAGGTTGGTGAGGCACTGCACTGGTTGCTCAGACAAGCTGTAGAGCCCCACCCCGGAAGTGTTCAAGGCCAGGTTGGATGGGGTTCTGAGCAACCTGGTCTAATGGAAGATGTTCCTGCCCATGGAAAAGAAGTTGGAGTGAGATGATCTTTAGGGTCTCTTCCAATCCAAATCATTCTATGACTCTAGATCCAAAAAACAAGTTAAAAAATGTGTGAGATTCACTGCTTTTAAATTAGGTGTAGAACTACTAAATTTAATTTGCCTGGTTTTTTCATCTAGAGAAAAATTTCAAAAAATAAAATATTCACAAAAGAAACCCTCACAATTTTCCAGATGTACTCATTTAGAGGACAAGATTCTCTTCCAGCTTCCACCAATCTAAATTAGAACAACCGAAATTAAACCAAATGGCAGTATTGTAACAGAAGCATAAATGAAAAAGGCTGTTAATTTTATAGCCACAGCCTTCAGAAAACTGGAGACAATACAAGAAACACAGAATGTGTGAAAAGCCCTGCATAATACTTCATCTTCCCGCCTGCCCAGGGTGCAATCTCAGCAGTGCTCTGAGTGAGCTGTGCATCATCTATTACTGCAGCACTTGAGAAAATCCACACATCTCAAATCACGCAATAACCCAGATGCCAGTGATTAACAGAGGTAACTGTTTTATCCAGATCTCTGCCAGCATGAAAATGTGCACTCGTCTAGGAAAGCTAACTCTGGGCAAACAACTCTATTTCAAGCTGGATGGAGGCAGCACAAGGGTTAAGAAAAACTTTACCAGCCGTGTTGTGTTGGAGCAATCACTGTAATGCCAGTGCTCTGGGCAATGACAATCTGTTAGGTCTTTTCTAAACCCAGTACAAGCATTTGTAATGCAAATGTTAGCACGCTGAATATATCACACTGTTCCTACATCCATTGATACCAGCAAGGGGAGGAATCATGTGGCCCCATCATCCCTCCGAAGCAGCTTGTTCCCTTTAGCTCTTCTTTACTTCCCTGTGTTTTCTCTAACCTAGTTCTAAATGTCTTTAAGGCAGTGTGTGTTGTTCAGGACTAGTTATAGCATGTTAACCTATTTTCTCCCCTTTCATGTGGTTTTTAACCTGGTTTTGTTGAGCTGTGTTTGTGGTACCCTGAGTTCAGCACTCTATGAACAATCCTCCTTAGAAAAATTGGGAACAGGAATAAAGACCAAGAGTTGTGAGAAATTTACAGCTCGATTTCCTTGGAATCTGGTAAAGTACTTAGAAAAACTGGGAAACTGGCTCTTCAACTGAGAAAAGTTCAAAGATAAAGAAGAATAAATAGTCGAAATGAAAATTATTATAATTTGATATTGTTATTCAGTTTGCTACACAAACTATACAGATAAATAACACAGGGCCTTTTGGGTGCATCACCAACTCATTTGCTCTGGCTCACAACCATTTCTTGTTTAGAAGCCACCATAAATATTTTCCCACAAAAGTGTTAAACACTTAAAAAAACCAATCTAAGCCTAGCAAAGCTTATTCTTCTGACTGACTTTTCATGGATGTGCTAGAAACAGGCCTCAAGTTTGTTGAGGGACTTGTAGAAACAGTTGGAGTCACATAAGAATATTTACTTTTTTCCTGACAAAATCACTCCACTTACAGCTTTCCATGCAAATGAACAGGAAGGTTTTTTCCAGTTTCCCCTTACCCTTGGTTTAAATAAACAAATTCACATCTCAAGAATAAAAGCGAATCCAGCTACTTATCTTGGAAGAAATTAGCAGAGACAAATATATGACAAAGCATATTAGTCATATTCAACTGTTTAAGTCAGTTTAACCCAGAAAACTAAAATTTCAACTTATTTCTCCTTCCCTTTAAATGCATATTTGACAACTAGGAAGCCACCAAATATTCAAGGTCACAGCCATGTTCCTTCATGGCAGACACATCTGTAAGAGCAGTAGGCATGAGATCAAATTTGGGGGCTTTTTAGCACAACTGCTGAGACGGAGTTCACAGCTCCTCACTTCTAGTTCTGCAGAGACAAGCTGGTGATAAGTGATATGACCTAAAAGTGACACTGGAGAACCTGCCATGACATGTGTGTGAGCTGAACAAAACACGAGAAAAACGTGCTAAGTGGTCGGCACAGAGGGTGAGTGTCCATATATCTAAAATGTCTACAAAAACCTCACAGGGAGGGCTAGAAAATACCCTACAGACAAGAAATGTGGGAACTGATCTTGCCTAATCCCAGTGTTCAGCAGCAGAAGAAATTCCAGTTCCAAGTAGTGAATTTGCAAAGCAGCAGGAACTCACAATCCCATTGAATTAGTACAGACTCATTGGACCAACCATTGCATAAATATAAAGTAAAACAGAAAGGAAAAGCAGAGTTTTACCTGACACACTAACTAAAATTTTTCTGCTATCCCTATGTATTTACTAGTTCAAGAAATCACTGCTTCTAAACACGAAGACAGAAAGTGTGAAGACCTATGAACACATTTTCAACAGTATCTGACACCAGAGCTATTCACAAAATCTGAAATATTTAATGGTGAAGGCTAAAGTTAAACTGACATAACCTTCACACAAGAACATAAGTAAAGCAGGAAAAAGTTTTATCTTCAAAACAGGAATAAGCAACTATTTGCCATTATACCATAGGACTGTAGAGCTATCTGTGATGACACAGTAAACTGAAGACATAAGTCTTACTTGACTGAACATCCCTTGTCCCTGAAATACACTCACACACCTAATCAGGTGATTATTATGAAAATCCAACACTACATGTAAAAGTTTTCAATGATTAAATGAAGCACTGCTTCTCAAATTCTCTCACTGACAATCAAGGACATTCCTGCTTCTATTCAAAGTGATCCCCAAGCATGCAAGTCACTAAGGATCAGTATTCTTCATCTACCTGGCTGCATATGCTGAAAACAAAATGAAAAACAGCCACTGCAGAATATAGGTTAGGCAGGACTTTGTACTTTATAGAGTAAAATAACTGAACTCATCAAAAACTACCTTAGAGGAAAAGAAATTTTGGAATGGATAGCATGTAACAACTTTCCTTAATGCATTTCTAAATGTATAGAACAATGCCATATTGAATGGAAACAAACAAATTATTAATACTTTAAAACAACAAGGGTCACATCTCTTCCTCAAATATTTATTTAACATTATAATAATTTCTTAGGGAAAAAAAAAAACAAAGAAAATACAATTCTATTTAGCAAATCAATGAAATTAGAAGGGAAGTCCTACTGAAGGACTAACTCTCCTTAATGCCCTTATTCTCCCTTCATTATGCCACTGATGCCCCATGACAACAACATTAATTTGACATGGATGAGTTATGACCCACAGTGTCTTGCACAACTCTCAGGAAGCCTAAGGCAGGGTTTTTTCTGCTTTGGGTATTGGGACCAGAAGGACCATGCAGAAAACCAGTGCAATAGAAGGAGCAATTAAGCTACAGGTTGTTTTGCTGTAAGCAGTTAACCAGCTGTGCCTAATAAATTATTTGATTATACAATATCTTATAGCTTTGACATCGATTTGTAACCGAGCATAAAGCTAACATTCAGTGGCTTTGTATATTTTCTGGTGTGATTATAACTTTAATTCCTCCTGGCACTCGTTAGCACACCCTGGCAATACAAAGCACTGATGGGTTTTCAATACCAAAGGTCAGCATGCTCAGAACACCTCAAAAAACATGGACTAAAATACAACAGTCTTGAGAAGGAAGTGGGAAAAGATTGATATTACTATTTGCTGCTGAAAAACAAGACCACTCTTACCCAGATGGGGGAAACTGAGGCACGTACACATTGTATGTGTGTATATTTATAAGGGACACACACAAAAGTGCACACACAAAACACAACTCAATAGAGGTATCCAAGAAATTCCTGAACTAGAAGCCTGATTTATTAGTTTTTAATAGATAGAACACCATGCTAATGTACACAGCTTGTTTGTGGCACTTGCACTACCTTCCTTAGGAACTCTCAGTTATCTCTAAATGCAGTTCTCCCTGCTTGGGAGCTGTAACTATGGACTTCACATTCCCAGTCCCACACTAACCCCGTGCTACTCTGCATCCTCACAAAAGAAAGGGAAATTTGCTCTGTGCAAAGTCCTACTCAAAACTGAATTTAAAGAAATCACTGCAAAACTGCCCTCACAACCACTACAAGTCTGAAGAGTTTCCCCTGCATGGTGACAATCATTTCCTAAAAATTGCTGGCACATGAATCCTCTTCATCTCCTCCTGTGGCCACAAAGAACTGTGGACCCTGTCACTGTTCTCTAGCTGAATGTCCCAGTCCTCCAGCGAGGACTCACACATTGTCAAGATGACTCAGAGGACCATCACACATCACATATAACAAAGCAGTGAATTAAGCACACCTCCAAAAAATTCAGACAGCAATTCATAAACTATTAAATGGAAGATTATAATAACAAATAGATGAATTCAGTCCTCCATGGATAATACATGTACAAAAATGCTAATCTTTGAGGCTAAATTATTCACAACGAATGAGTCAATCAGCCCTATTCCCTCATAGACCACTATTTCCGGGAGCTATTTATAAGTGAGACAAAATTGATGTGCTTGTATCATCTCTTTCTCTACAAGAGGAAAGTGCATGATAATCCTCTTTTTATTCCCTTTATTAAGGCATTCCATGAATGTGAATGGCAACAAAAACCACAAGAACCATGTGTAATTGATGCTGCAGTGACAGCTAAACCATAAGTTAGTAAATTTGGCCAACATTACAAATTTCCTTGGTTGTGATTGGGCACTTAATAATGAAATACCTCATTTATTAAGGGATGTAGTCAGCAGAACTCTGAACAAAACAGCCCATGCCAGAATGCTGCCACTGTCTTGTAAGATACCTGGTATACAGGGACTATTCTTTAAACCAAAATACCTAATTCCCAGGAGCAGCTACAATCAGAAATCACGGCTGCAAAAAAAAAATAAAGCAAATCACACATATTTCTCTTCCCTGCATTTCCCCCAGCCACAAGACCCCTTCTAGCTGGAGGGACTTAGATCTCCAGGACTGCAGAGAAAATAATGCAAGTCCCAATAAAATGACTTTTCTGCTGAAAGAAGGATCAACCCCTTGAGTGCAGGTTTAGAGCAACTTAAAGGGACTGGGACATCAGAACCCTCTGTGGTCCATGTTCTCCCTCTAAAATAGGACCAAATCCATGTAACTGTCACACACACATTTTTGGCAATTACAGCTCTATCAGAATCAAGGAGTAAGTGAACTTAATGATGATATTTTATAAGCAAACAGTTGCCACATTACCCACTCCAAAGGAAAAGAGAGCCAACCATAGAAAGACACATTTCCAGAACCAATTTAAAGGTTAAGCCAGACAAGTTCCCTGAATCAGGATCTAATGAGATTCCAGGGCTCAGCTCAGGAGACTCGATGCTGTACTTGAGGCTGCCCACCCCTCTTCCGTCAGTGACAGCCGAGCCTCCCAGAAGGATACTGACACTTCCATGGATCCTGGCTACCTCATTTACCAACCAAACATCCCAATTAACTTCTATGGGGATTATGCATCGGATTCTTGCTGAAATTAATGTGCCCAAATGTCTTTCCTGTCTTTGTAGGATTGAGTCCTCATTTACATGTGGCTGAGTGCCTCTCCCCAGCCCTGGAAATGGCATATGTTTTATCCTAGCTTTATAAACTGACAATGGCATTAAAGGGTTAAGAAAGGAACTGTTGAGCATGATGTAAAAATACAGTTTGAGCTAATGAAAAATAAATTAAATGCCTTTTTAAACAATGAAAACAACATTAGTTTAATTTTAAAAAAAAAAAAACAACACTGATGCTCACACAGAAAACAAAGAGAGCATAGATTCAACTAAAATCAAATGAGATTCAAAATTGCTTCCAGTGTTGGTGCTGAAAACAAAGCATGCACAAGGGTCTACTACACTGCTCTCTTGCAAGACATAAACCAGGTCTGCAATAAACTGCTTGATACTGTCTTGCTGGTCATAAAGCTACCAAAAAAAAAAAAAAAAAGAAAAAGAGGGATATGCCATTTTTTATAACACTTTAGGGTCCAATGCAATATAAAATATATCTTTCCAGCAGTGTATGCTTTTGGAGCAGATTGTAGTGATTTTGAGGTTTATATACACTTTTGTCAGAGTGGAACTGAACATATTTTTTGTTGGATTGGGCCATAGGCAGTTACAGCTGTACCCAAAGGACAGTGTAAGTGACAAGCATTCTGAACCCCTGGGAAAATATAAATCATTACCAACAAGACCAAGATAAGAGCTCCTCGAACTGACATTTCCAGTTTTAAGAGATAGCTTTCTATTCCCTTCATATTTAAAAGAGATGTTAACTTTCCTAAATATATTAAAATTACTTTATCTTCACATGGATGCAGGAATACCATCAGAATGCCACTCAACAAATGTAACCCCAAAAGACCATCTCTTTAGATCATTTCTTTGACCACATTGCCATTTTCATTGCCTCCTTCCAGGAGGATCCTTTGGTTGTTCACCACAAACTGTTCAGGTGTCTTCAAGGCTTTCCCTGACCTTTCCCAAACTCCACATCCTCACAGACCACACTGACTCCTTCAATTCTTGTCAAGCTTTTAGGACACTGGTATTAATTTTGCTTCTAACAAGTATCTTTTGTCTTCTCCTCACTGATGTTTATTTTCTAAAGCTTAACTTCTTTTTACCTTGACACCTATAAAGAGGCAATATGTGAGGTACATAAATTAATTTCTGCTTTCTTTGCACTGCCCAGTATGTTGACATTCACATACTATTTCTTACTATTTTGGGACAATATAGCCTCTGGGGGATGATATATTTTTCCCCCCACATTATACAGCATTCCAAACCCAAAGCAGCCATGTTCCTAGATAGCAATGTCAAACACCTAATGAACAGCAATAACCTTAAGCTGGATTTTCTAGGTTTTCAAGGCATTATTTTAGAACAACTACCTGTAGTGTCTTTTACTTAAAAAAAAATAAATGCTCACATGTTCTCAAATCTGAACCTGTATAACCCAAACCTTTATGTGTTAAACTTTGATGTGTAGTGGACCTATGCTAAATTAAATATAGAAACTTAGCCACTAACACAGCATTTTTCCTGGGCAAAATTTTTTTTCTAAGAGACACATAGGCAGTACAAACAAGAATAACATTACCAAAAAGATCTTCTCTTAGGATCCTAAGACCTTCTCTTAGGATCAACAGATCTGGGTTACAGGCAAATTATTTGAAAACAAGTTGCTGAGGCAATATTCCATCAAAATGACTACTATCAGCCATAAACATATGGGACCCTCTAACTACCCAGGGTAATAAGTCTTGTATATTATTGCTGGGAATTCCTCCAAAGCCCAAATCATTTTTAGTTTGTGAAGCTCCCTAATTTATTTTCCATGGTTGGGAGGAATCTACTGCTAAACTAAAAATACAGTTCTACCCCCCATTATCTCTGCACATAAAGAGTCACAGAGCTTTGGGCTAGAATTAACATGAGATAGGCTATTATGACTGCAAGAACATTTAGCAGTCCCTGTTGACTTTGCAGTTTGTAATAATAAATATCCTCCCCATAATATCTTACTCTATTTTTTCTGAACTTGATGCCTTGAGGAAGTCTTGAAGCTAGTGATAAAATGCTAACAGTGTTTACCTATTTTGTTGCTAGCCTGGATTTCCTTTTCTCCCTGGGAAAAGTCATTTAAAGAAATGATATTTGCAAGCAAAAGCTCTTAAAAGTATAACCTCTGATTTCATGAATGCCCTACAGAAATAGGATGTCCTACTGCACTTGATTACTGAAGCAAAACTGACTCTGCTTGTATAAAGCAATGTCACTTTTTTATAGTGAAGCATTTGCTCTTCCACAAAGGAAAAACCTTGTAATCAGACGTGAAGGTTATAAAAGATGCAGTCTGCAAGACAAAAGTGTCCTATTAGCACCAATCAAGGTGATAATTAAGACCAGATATCTGTAAGGAGGGGTAGGCTTTTAGGGGGCTTCACAAGGTACTGAACTTCATGCACATAATAAACAGTTCAAAGTATTCTTACTTTATTAAGAAGATGCTGAAAGTGACTAAAAGCAAGGTTTACTCTTGCATTCATAATTATCTTGTTTTGTTAGGCTAATTCTGTGCAACAGGAAAAACTTCCCTACCCTCACATATATTAAGGATGAGTGAGTTTGGCAGGATTTTTTGTTGTTGGGCATTTTTTTAGTCGTGGGGGTATTCTGGGTTGGGGTTTTTTGCCCCCAGAATTGTTCATAAAATACATTTAGGAGAAAAAAATTGAGATGGAAACAATATCCTTTATACATTCAAGGCTTCAGTTCACTTAAACCTTTTCAGCAAACTAAGGTAACACTTCACATTTCAGGCACTACAGTTTTCCTTCAACTCATTCTTGCTGGTTTTTACTTATTCATAGGTCTGTCAAGCAAATTCAGCAGAGTATCAAGCAAAACATGCACATCACAAATACCCTCTCCCATAAAAAGACAATCTCAATCTCCATAGATGTCAAGTACACACAAGAACAAATTAAATCAATTAATACACCCAAATGTGTATTTCCCTCTACCCCTTGCACCTTGTCTGATGTAAGGCTTAGAAGAGTAGCAGTCTATTGGCAATTGATTCTTTTTAGGCAGAGAAAGCAAAAAACAATTAAGTTATGAATAAAGCAAACAACACACTCTGCTTCACATACATGACCAGTTCAACTTAAACTGTGAACAGATGGAAAGCTAGACATTCTCATATATTTCAGATTCACACATCCCTCAATATTTTTCTAGATCAATAAAAATACACTTTTTAAAAATTTCAATGTTTAGAACTATAAGCTGTTTCCAAACAGGCAATCCACTAGTCTTTAGCTTACTGACTTGTTTCCCTTGCCACCACATTGATTGTGGCATTATTCCTACTGAACAGCAATTCACCATGGGTGTTATTTTTAGATAGATAATTTTCTCTTATGAAATCTATTTCAATAATTTTACTTTCAGCATTTATAAAGGTTATTTCATACCTGTGTATTTGCCAGATGTGACTCCCTGTTTTCCTCCTACAAATGTGGTATTTTTCAGCTCCCACAAGCTTTCCACAAACGTTGCTGGAAAGTTTTCTAATAGCAAGATGAGGGTGAGATATGCTGTATAAAACACAATTTTTACACTTGCACAAATAAATAAGTGATTTATTTTTTAACAAAGCAGGCAAATGAATCTGAACTCATGTGAACCCTCTAGAACTGCAGCACTGGAGGAAACTTCCACTGTCTTAGAGCCACAGCATTTCCCCAACTGCTGCTCTTCACCTTCTCTATCCTCTTTCCTAGGGCTGTCTTCATTTATTGTTACCATTTCCAGCTCCTCACTCTTCAAATATTCACACCCCAGTTTTGTGCTGGACACCACCCTTTGCCTGCTCTTTTCTGCTTCACTGTTCTGGCCAGATTTTGTGCCTCTGTATTTCCATGCCTTCCCCACTATGGAGAGCACACTCACGTTGTCAGGTTCCATTACAAATGAACACAATTAGAGGTAGCAGGATGACACACACACCCAAACCTCAGCAGAGACACACATTTAACACCACCACAATTAACATTCCCCTGGTGCAACTGCAGATCCAGATGCTGGGATGAGCTGCAGCCTGAGCTCCATTAGGGTCTGGAATTTTCTCCCTGTTTGTTTCCTTTCTGCCCCCCTCCTAGCTCAGCCCACCTTCACATGACAAGGTATAAATTCATGGAGCCTTTAGCACAATCTCACAAACTCTTACACAAGTAGCTTGATTCCCGTGGAGCTCCTCCAGGATAAGGTAAAGCATTGCAGAATTTGGAAAGTGGCCACTTGCTGAGGCACCAAAGACACTTCTCACAACTTTATTTCACATGTAAAGTGCTGTGCATTTCATACAGCAATACATGAATACAGTATTTGATCACTTATCTTTCTCAGGCCTCTGTAATTTTCAAGTTAACCACTTCATTCTTCATTACACACGGCCTCATTTAATTTCCTTATATCTGCAGAGCAGGAATTAGGCCCAGAATAGATCAAACAGTGCTGAATGTGGGTCATTATCCACAAAGCATCCCAAGACAGTCTGCCTTAGTTGTCAGTGGAAGTTCACTTGAGATGTTTTACTCACACTAGAAAAGGAGATAGGGAAGACTGGCAACCTTCGTTAGACCAGAAATCTTAAAAAGATTTAAAGCAAAACCTCAAGAGCTTCTTCAAGACTCACACATCTAAAACCTCACCTCTCCTTTTTTCCTAAGAACACAGTCAGGAAAGGATTTTTTTTTCTTTTTCAAATCAGACACTTTATCTACTATGCTATAGAACAGTACATGAAAGCACCAATTTTTAAGGGCCTCTTCAGAGCAATCATTTTATCTGAACACCTGAACGTGTTTAGATTTAAACAGAATGAACTTCATCACCTGGTTTAAATTAACTATGTGGTCAAATACTCCAGTACACCAATGATAGAATAGGTTATCTATATCTCTTAAAACAAACCCTCCCTCCTGTCTTTTTCTAAGTACAATTCTGGAGTACTGAATGCTAGCTTTAATCTGTCTTTGTTATCCATTCATTTTTCATACTTTGGCTTGAAGGTTTTTATTTTCAAATTAATACAGGATATTGTATCATCCTTCTAAACCAATTTTTGTGTCCCAGTTCCACTCTAAATCCAACAAACTGGAAACACACAGTCCCTGCTTTGGTGGTGATATTTGCATACAGTCATTAAGGACAGGTTATTTATTCCATCTGATGGATTTTTAAAGTTTGTCTGTAGCATAAGGAACTAAGGTAATTTTTTTACATTTTCATTGGTGATTAGATCCTGCACCAAGTCAAAATCTAAAAGAAACACTGATATTTAAGCATTATTAATTTAAAAGATAAATTTGAGGGCTTTTCTTATCACTACTATCAGTACATAAAATAGCATTCCAACATTCAGGCTTACAACACAGAAAAGTAAGTATTGGCAAGCAATAGCTCAGACATACTGTATTTATTGCAGTCATGAAGCTTATTATGGACATCTTTGTTTATCTCATCAGTTAAACATTCATGAAGAAATATTATGGAAAAATGCATTTCTGGTCTCATAGCTAATTAGCACTATTTAAGAGTACCCTGTAGTTAAGCTGTCCAGCCTCCCTCTCAAGGAAAGTTGGGATCTGAATCTAAATTACAAGTGCTCTCCTCCCCCTCATCTGTGCATTTTCAAACCCAGGATTTCAGTCTTGCTTACTAACCCGTGTCTGAGTGGTCTGACCTAAAAAAGAGTACAGACGTGCAGGAATAAACTTCTAAAGTGTATTTCATTTAACTTGTCTCATAGAGAACCACCAAAGCTCCACAGTATCTAGTCATCACACATGGTCTGGATTTCAGCCTAGAACAATCAGTGAAAAATAGCAAAAAGGACACATGCAAAACAATGAAAACTTGCTATTTACAACAAAACCAGTGTTTTCAGAAAATCGAGGAGTACTGAGAGCAAGCACATAGTCTGTACCTTCCCATGTCCACATACATCCTTACACTGCTATTACAATATTCTAATAGACTGTTTCTCCATGCAAGGTTATAAAAGTGTGGTTTATTAGGGTAGTGCAACCATAAACTTACAATTGTTTCGCAGGGTGAATTTATATCTAGCCATCAAAATGCATTACTACATTCTAGTCACTTCTTTTTTTCCTCTCACATTAACATAATCATCCCCAATACTTCCAAGTAAGTGCAGTTACATCTAGCTGGTATATCTATGGTTATATCTATTCAAACCTACAGCTCTGTTTTAATAAAGGTCCTCTTTTTATTTTCTAAGGGCATGATGCATATGTAGGTAGTCACCAACGATGAAACCACAGCTACGTTATAAACTACCTTATTAAAAATTGATTGTAATTACATATTGAAACATTAGAGAATTATTATTCCTTTTTTCCATACTCTTGTGCACAGCGGTGCTTGTGACCCTCAGACAAAGGCATATCCAAGAAAACTAATGTGAAATCAGTTCTCCAGACTCAGCAATGGCTTGGGGTGAGAGCCCAGAGCCGGGATGCTCCTGGACTTAATATCCCGAACCCCAGGGTTCTCCTGTCACGGACAGGCAGCGACCCCACTGCCTGATTGTGTTTAATTGTGATCTGTGCCCAAATCCCTCCAGATGCCACCGCACCAGGTTTCCTTACAGAAGCTCGCTGAATTCCCATCTATGTACACGATCTGGATTCCAGCCAGTGAAAAATAACTTAAAGGGACACATGAAAAACAGTGAGAACTTGCTACTTCCAGCGAGACCGGTGTTTTCAGAAAAACAAGCCGAAGAGCACAACGCTGCCGAATTAACTTTTAGTATGTTTTCACTTTAATCTTTAACAATTACACGTGCAAGAAGAGAACCCGAACCCCCGAGCAGGGCAGGGAGCGGGGACATCACCGCCCCGTCCCGGCTGCGGGCTGGCCCCCAGGATGGCCGGGCCGGGGCCGCAGCGCCTCTCCCGCGGCTCGGGGCGGCCGAACGAGGGCGGGCGGGCAGAAAAACCCGGCAGAGAAGAGGAGAAGCGGCGGCCGCAGCCGCTGAGGCGGGCCAGC
>NC_031768.1:108367892-108443524 GCF_001522545.3 Parus major
GCCGTGACTCACCGGCGGCGCTCGGGGGCAGCCCCCGGGCCGGGCCGGCCCTGGCACGGCGGGGCGGGGGATCCCCGGAGCACCGGGACGGGTGGGAGCCGGGCACGGCCGTCCCGGGCCGTGGGTGAGGGAGGAGAAGGCGCAGCATCTCTCGCTGGCAGCGAGGGAAAGCACAGAGGCCCTTCAGGAGTTGCGGGGCCCAGGGAGAGCCGGGACGCGAGCGGTGCCGCTGTGAGGGAGCCACGTCCAGGCTGCGGGAGCCCCACCGCCCGGCCCCGGGCTCCGCGCGGCTGTGAAAACAACTTGGTCTTGGTTCGCTGTAGCCAGTCTGACATCAAAACGCTTAAACTTCGGCAGGAATAGCGATCCTCAAAGTAAAGCCCCTGAAAGATGCCTGTAGGTGCCAGCAGGCCGCTGGGAGATGCTCAGCTGTCCGCATTGTGGTGGCCCAGGGTCGGCGAGGCCAAGGTTCGGCTCTCTGGCATGTTGGGTGCCCCATGTTCAATCTGGTGGGTCGGCGTTTGAAAAGGGCTCGCAGAAAATGACGCTGCTCATCAACCAATTGTGTGTCACCGGAGGGGAACACGCACAGTGTCCCACCTGGCTCTTCCCATTTTAGATGCTGCGCCTGAGAAGGGAAGAAGGGAGTTGGCATTTAGCTTCCATGACCAAGGAAGGATTGCAGGAGCCAGGGCAAGCCCTGCTGGATGTCTCTTGCCCAGCCTGTTTTAAGGAATGCTTCCTCCTTGTCCTGGTGTGTGTGACATCAGTGTGACACACAGGAATGGCTATTGCCATGAGACTATCTCAGATAACCTGTAGTATTCTGTTTGCTCTAGTAACTGGGAATTTCCCTTGGTTATCAGAGAGAAACAAGAACCAAGTTTTCATCTTGGCCTTCACTTCTAAAAACAAATGAAACTGTCTGTAACTGCAGATAGTTGTTTTCAGTTTATTGCTATCCTTAGTTTAAGCCACTATGGGGGATCAGAAATAAGCAATGTGCTTACCCTTATTGTCTCCTAACTACTGTTCTTGTTTGCTATCACCTTGAAGCTCCTCCCTCTCAAGCTCACTATACTAAGGATTTCTTTTAAATAGTGTAGTTAGAAAAAACAGTCTTGTACATAGCTATTAAGCTTTTTCTTTCAATTTCACCAAGTGCAGCTGTGGCAAGTAATATACATTTATCTACCTTCAAAATTACTTGCCTGTAGCATTTTCAGAATGATTTTCTCTGCTGCTTTGCCAGGGTGAAGAATGCAGTTATATTCCATGCCATCTTCCAGTTCTTAGTTATTGTCCACTGAAAAGGATGCTTTTTGTGTAGTACTCACAACAGTAGTAGCATTGTAAAAACAAGTGTCATTTTCACACTGTTAAATCTCCAGCAAGGTTGGAAGAGGAAGTGTATATTCTGTCTTCAAGATGCCACTAAAGGTTTGGGATTTTTTTTCTGATTCAAACCTGTTAACATAGAAATAATTTCAGCAGTGGATGTTCTACTGTATTTCTGGCTTTGAGAATGAAGAATACTTCTTGCTGTTTGTAGAAAAATTGCCTCAAACCTTAAAAAGTGAAAAGGGTGGCCTGCAATTCTAGAATTTATCTTTCATGAGCTCTAAAGAAAGTTTATGTGACAGTCTGCTCCTTTCAAACTCCCACCCAAAGTGCAGACATAGACTAGGTGAATCTCTACTTGATAATACCTGCTTTCCTCTGTGAAGGTCAGAGGATGCTGAGTCACATGGAGACATCCTGCTCTGCCTTTGCCCAGGTGAATCACACCCAAACAAGTGCTGTAAATCCTATCAAAAGTTAGTTGCAACTAGCATGATTGATGCCTAGACTTGTAAATAATACTTGCTTTAATAAGAGGATGTCACCAGTATATAATTTCTAATAGTACAGTGCACAAAACTCTATGAAGGGTAATAGGAGGACTTCAACTGACAGTGTTCAAGCTTTGCTGGCTACATCAGTAGACTGAAATTTGTTGTGAAGGCCTCCACTTTCCTACCTTACTATTCTTAAGTATGTCCTAATTTAAAAGTTTCAAACACTGTTGTTTTATAGACTGACTTGAAGAAGGGCTACACAGATGGGGAGAAAAAGAAGACCAGGATCCAGGACTTGCACCTGGGATTATTTTCACTGTTTTTTGGAGCTGGGAACTCCTCACCTGCTCTGAGATCTCATAAATCAAGGCTCCTTCAGGTGCCTTACCTGTTGCAGTTAGGTCTGGCTGGGGGAAAAGCAGTGGGATGGCAGTGGCTGTGATATTGCTGAGTCAGTGGTGGACTTGCAGGAAAATGTGTGTACAGATGTATTACTGTGGGCTTGAGGGTCTTGCTATGGTTATGGTGCAAAGTAACATCCTAGGCAAAACAGCTTTTTTATTTTTAACAGGATATAGCCCACACTGCTGATGTGGTACACACCAAATTGTATTCTGCTAATATTTTCTGTATCTGAAACGCTGTCATCTCCCTCTGAACAAAGGGAGGTGTCAAACATGCTGCATGTCTGCAGAGTGCTTAGCAGATGTTTATGGAGTATTGAAAATCTTTGCCCAGCTATCAATATTTTCTTTCCAGATATAATAAAGGAGCAAAATCGAGAGTTAAGAGGTACACAGAGGGCTATAAGCAGAGATAGAGCAGCACTTGAAAAACAGGAAAAACAACTGGTAAGTATGACAGGGAACTTTATTTTGCTCTTTAAAATGCACACACACAATGGAAAACTTGTAAGGTTTTAAAGATATAAATCAATGCATAATAATGGAATACTTAGGAAAGTTGTTTTTCCCTTTTTATTTCTCAGTTATTAAAATTGTGTTGGAAAGTATTTACTGTCTAAAAGTGTTTCTCAGCCTTTGACATAGGAAAAATCCTGAAGTGATGTGTTTAGATAAAATAACCACGTTGGGTTTTCCCTAAAATTCCCAGCATTCTGTGTCCTTCAGAAGGTTTTTTTCTAAAAGGTTTGTAAATCTGTGGTCTTGTGGTGGAAAAATGAAAAGAAGTTCTATATATATGTTACCATGACTGTCCAGTGGGAGAGAGTACTTGAAAAACCACAGGATATCATGAATACTCCACAGAGTTGTTATTTTCATTCAGAACTTGCCTAAAATTAGCTAATAATAGTAGGGCTGTTTGCCTAAATTAAGATGTATTCAGAACTTACTGTGTATGAGCTTTTGAGTACTCAGTGGCTGAATGCTGCACCTGTGTGGCACTCTAAGAGGAGAAATGGATGTGCCAGATGGTGGGGTTTGATGCATGAAGAATGCTCAGAATGTGGGAAAAGCTGTGCAAATCCAGCCAGTTCCAGCAGCTATTGAGGTGGTGGTTCGTGGCAGCAGGTTGCATGAATACCAAGAGCCGGGAATAATAAACTAAAAGATCAGAGAAACTGTTTCTGAAAGCCTTGGACATACAAGATATAGTAGGTTGCTCATAAATAAGGCATTTTTCCAGTATGAAATATTCCAAATATGGAAATAACCTTAATTTTAGTGAATATTCAGGCTGAAGTGTTGATTACTTACCACACTAAGTGATTTCAGAAATGTTGGATTTCTAAGGAGAGGAAGAAAGGAGCAGTGAAATACATCTTTGAAAAAGTTTAAATTTGCTGCTGGAGTGAGAGTAGCAATGGATAATAAATATTAATTTTCAATGTCAGATCAGGTGAAGAAGGATCAGGGGCATATCAGTCAATCTCAAAACATTTCATTATGTGCTTTCTCTAGAAAGACTTTTTTTTTTCCCCCTTAATTTTAAGGTACTGCTCTGAGAAAACCCAGTTATATTAATTCTGTGGATAAAAATACCTTAATGTATGCAGACAGTTCTGTTTCAGTTCAGTAACCTGATATAGCTATATGAATTTGGATTTTTTTTTTTTCCCAGAAGAACATAATTGACTTCAGTAAGCTTGCCCCAGACCTCTTAAAAGCAGATAATGTACCTCAAATTTACCTAAATTCTTTTTAATTAAGACTAAAATCATTTGTATATATGGTTTGTTCTCTGCAGGTGGATTATCTGCAGCGATTTAGCAATGATTTGTATTTTGCTTTGAAAAAATCAGGTTATAAATGCTATGTGGGTATTCTAACTCACTGAGAAAATTCCCTATTTTCAAACATTTGCTGTTAAAACTATGGGGTGCAGACTAATTCCTCCAACCTTCACAAAACTTTAGATACAAAAAAAAAAAAAGGAAATAATATTCTGGTGATGTTACAGGAATTTTTGTGGCTTCTGTGAACTACTTTCAAAGAACACAGCTTTACATCTATTTCAGGCCTCTAACATTTGAACAGTCTCATGCTGCTTCGTTGCCACTCTGTACCTTCTTGGATTAAAAATAGTGTGTATGACACACCCTTTAGAAATTATAAATCTGCAGAGGAGATTTTGTGCCAGAGCCATCTCTGTAATAAACTTAACTGTGAACTTTTCTGGTAGTCAGGGTAATGCAGTGGGACAGTTTACACCTGCATGTAAAGGTGACTGTTCTGCATGTCCTGGTGACTAGAATTTAGCTTTTCACAGCTTCTTAGGAGTGCAGTTTTCTGGATTAGCAGTGCACATAAAGTAGAATAACTACATACCTGTAGCAGGCATATTCTGAAAAATCCAGGGGAAAGCTGGTCTTTAAAAGCTGCTTTTACTTAATGGTAAAAATCAAAATGGACAAATGGACATCTACAGAAAACTGAGCCACTGTGGCAGGACCACCTTAAAAAGGCTTTGAAGGAGAAAGTAGTTGCAAAGTTTACATTACCAAGTCACAAATTAGGAGACATGCTTTGAAGAATCCCAGTTGACAAGATTATTTGTGCCAGGCTTTTTCCTGGTACCTCTGGGCTAAACAGATTGTTATTTCTCTTTGAATTGACAGATTGGGGTTTGGGTTTGGTTTTCTAAGATGGAAGTGTCTTTCTTACAGTATAAGCACATGTTAAATTATGCTATTTTTATTATGATTTAAGTCCAGCTAAATGATAAGGGTGAAGAGGCTATAATTATTGATCATCTAACTTTATCTACTTCTTCTTCCAAAAGGCTGTAAGGTTCTCTTGAGGCTGAAAAAGTGTTGAAAAGAACTCTCTATTTCTTACATGAGTGTTGTTGTTTGATTGTAAGGAATTAAAGTTGATCAGGGTCATGGCATTGGTAGTTGATATCACAATTCCTGCACTTTTTGGGTTTTTTTTTTGAAGTGTGGCTGCCTGTCCAGATGTGGGATAGAATGTTAACATAGAAGTTAATGTGACATCATGCAGAAATTGAAGTCTTTGGGGGAACTGTGTGCTACCACACTATAATTCAGTTTTATTCAGTTTTTTCCTTGTGGTCAGATCATACCAGCATGACATTGATTCTGCTAAACAGCCTTGTTAAAAAAAAAAAGCAAGGAGCTATTTATAGAACTTCAAATGTCTTAAAAGATTCAAGAGGATAATTTACTTTTGAATTTAATTATTAGCGTTAAGGCTTAATTATAGTTTTGCGTGAATGGAAATCCTGTGGAATTAATCTCACACCTTTTTTCACAGGAACTGGAAATCAAGAAAATGGCTAAGACTGGTAACAAAGAGGCCTGCAAAGTGCTGGCAAAGCAGCTGGTGCAGCTGAGGAAGCAGAAGAATCGGACCTATGCTGTGAGCTCCAAAGTCACTTCCATGTCCACTCAAACCAAGGTCATGAACTCCCAGATGAAGATGGCAGGAGCTATGTCAGCTACAGCAAAAGTAAGGCACCACAGGATCTTCTTTTATATTGAATTGCAGCATTTGGTTGCAAAAATTGTGTTATTTTGGGTAATTGCAGGGCTAAAACTCGCTGTACAGGGGTGGTGAGGATACAGTAGGGAAAAATAATTTGGGTTTTTATTATTATATTTTTGTTTGGTCAATCTACTCACATAGCACCTATGTACTTTCTTGGGCTAGACATCTGTCAAATGTTTACATGATAAAAACAAACTAATGCCAGTGAATGAACTCTTCTAGAAAACCCCAAACACTGCTGCTACAGTGCCTTGCCTGTATTTATTGTCACAAGCAGTTTTTTCTGGGAAAAAGTGGGGCATGATTCGTCTAGAAATCAAGGCAGTGTGTCACAATAGCTTTATGGCTTTGGGAAAAAGTAGGTTATTGCTTTGGATCTAAAGTTCCTAAAAAAATCTAATCTGGAGTCCACTGGCATTCTGTCTGTGCTCTCTCAGGAAGGAGTATTGCATTAAGTTTTCTCCCAAACCTCATCTCATAAAAGAGTGAAAAATCTCAGTTTTCCGAGTTAGGTGTGAACTTTCCCCTATTTTCCTGAACTGATAAAGAGGGATTTGGCTTTTGGCAAGGAGGGCTGTTCAGCTCAAGGTGCAGGAAGCAGAATTAGTATGCATCACTGTAGACCAAGCTGAGCTTTGATCCCAGTCCAAGTTAAATGCAGTTAAACACAGCAATGTAACTCGGTGCAGAAAAGAATTCCCACAAAGGTTTGGTGGTCAGGTGCCTTTTACACACAGCATGAGGGCAGATTCCAACCAGCCAGTGATACAGAGTTGTGGCTCTGCAGCAGATTTACAAACTGGATTTGTCTGACTGATCATCTTCAACACCTTACTCAATATTCTAACAGCAGTGCTCATGTGAACTAGTTGGTCTTGCTTTTTAATTATTACATGGGTGACTCGTTTATATCTGTGATAGATCTTGGATTATTTTTTTCCAAACCAGAGTGTCAAGGGAGTAGTTATAAAGATTAGGTCAGTAGGAAAAAACTCCAAAAACATTTTTAAAAAATTACCCAGCATTCCGAAAAATTATGTTTTTTTGAAACACAACAGGTACTTGTATGTACAATTTGTGTAACATTATTGGAGAGAAAGGTCTTAAATTCTTTTGATCACTCTTAAAGGGAATATTTTGCCTTATCAACATGGGAAGCTTAAAAGAATTGTTAATCTCATAAAACCATTGGTGAAAAATGTATAAAATCAGTTGCTTTAACAAATATGTGAATGCAAGACTTTCAAAGTACTTTCAGTATACTTCTTAGCATATATATTGCTAATTTTGAACATAGTAAAATCCAGTAAGTTACCTGTTTATTTTAGTCATGCATCTGACCCTTATTTTCTGAAGATATGTCAGTTTAATCTGATAGACTATCTATCTATTTATTTATCTATCTATCTATCATTTAATCTATCAGTATAGATCTATCTATCATTTAATCTTTCAGTATAGATTTCTCTATCAGTGCAGATACTTTTGATGTCCATTTATACCAACACCTTGCATGTCCAGAACAACTTCATAAATTCAAATAATGTGACCATGAGCATAGTCTTTGAAATTCAAGTAACATTAGTATGAAAATACATTATCACTTTGAACAAACTCAGACATGAGGACAGAAGACCTTCTGTGAAGCCTGTAGTGGCTTGATACCATCTCTTTAAATTAACCAAGTCTTTTTATCTTCTCAAAGATGGTTAAATTTTACATTTGAATAGCTCATGTCTGTATTTAGATTCTGATATCCCACAGTAACTTGTTTTTCAGGAAGGTGGGAAGTACCCCAGGGCAGTGCCCACAAAGGCAGTGCTGCACCCCTGTAGTAAAATGGGTGAATTTTATTTCACTGTCACTGCAAGATCTCCACCCATCAAACAGGTGCCCCCCAAACAAGTACTTCCTCAGCACTTAGACATTTTCTTTTCAGAGAAATGTAATTTTTCCATGAAACTGTAACATCAAGAAACAATTTAAGGCCTGTCCTCCTGTGGTGGTTCAAATAAACAGTCCTTTCTGAATAAGAACTTGCAGCCATTTACTTCTTTAATATATGTAGCCTTCAAGTTAGGAAATGTTCTCCATTCTTTTCATTCAGATCAGTCAGATTTTTCCTAATGCAGGGCCAGGGGAGGATCATGGTGCAAGAAAAATGCACACTTAAAAGTCTGTCTATTAGGACACTGGATAGCAATATTTCTTTCAAAGTGCAGGCTGTACTATTGATCTGTCACTTATCTACAGTTCTCATGGGATGTAAAGAGACAAGGAAAGTGAAATTTGGATTAAAGCATTTTTCTTAATGAATGCACTGATATTTACTAATGTCTCATTGTATGATTTAAGAGTTTTTTCCATATTAATAGACAATGCAAGCAGTTAATAAGAAAATGGATCCACAAAAGACACTACAAACTATGCAGAATTTCCAGAAGGAAAACATGAAGATGGAAATGACTGAAGAAATGAGTAAGTTCTGCACTGCAGGGCACAGCTGGCTGCTCTTGGCAGGGGAGAACCAGCCTCAAAACACTAATGTTTGAACTTTATTCCTATAGCTAATGAGACTGACAGCAAAAATAGAGAGCAAACAAAACAATGTATGTCTGAGCAGGAAAGATGAGCCTTAGACTTTTAGAAGCTCTAGGAATTAAAACTAGAATCCATGCCTTTCCATCTTCTGCAAAACATATTTTTAGAAGGAACATTCTGAGGGGGGAGAGGGTTTGAGACCTATTCAGGGCCTTGATAGTATAACTGGTAGGGGGACTTTTTGCCTTATTTTAGGTACTGATAATCAGAGCTTCCTGCACATGGTGGCACAGACATGGTTCTGTCTCCTTTTTCTTAAATTAAGCCACAAACAACTTTTCGGGGGAGGCAGCAAGTTTCTTGTTGCTGAGTGCACGTGTTCACTGACAGCTAATTCTTGGTGCTGCTCAGTCTTCTCTCCATCCCAGTGCCTGCCCCTTTGTTGGTGATATTAAATAGCATGGACTCAAACCAGTGCTGTTGACCAAGATGGAAACACCTCAACAGCACACAAGTTATCTGAGTTAACAACTTTGCAATGTACTGAGAGGAAGAAGAGAGGAAGGGATTTTGCAGAAATGTTAAAATCTAATGTGGGGGGAGATACAGCAGCTGAACTCTTTTGGTGGAGTAAACATTTTTACAAAAAGAGCCATGCATTACCCTGTTGTTGCCCTGGCTGTGCTCACAGGCTTTGCAAGGCAGAGCTAAGAGAGCCTCTCTAACACCCAGGTGCCTTCTAATGGCATCCTGCACCGTGGTATTACTGCTGTGTTCTGGGAGGGTAGAAAGATGGTGCTAGGTCATGTTAGTCACCTTTTTGCTTAATGCAGCCTGGACTTTGTTTTCTTTCTTCAAAGTTAATGATACGCTGGATGATATTTTTGATGCTTCTGATGAAGAGGAAGAAAGCCAAGATATTGTTAATCAAGTGCTTGATGAGATTGGGATTGAAATCTCTGGCAAGGTATGGCTACTTTTGTACGGTTCATGTGCTTTTTGCCCTGCATTCCATTTTTTTAAAAACCATTTATTCTAAAAGTCAGCTTGTCAAAACCTGCATTATTTTGACTGAAGAAAGATTCTGTCTCCTTCCAGATGGCCAAAGCTCCCTCAGCTGCCAGAGGTTTGCCATCTGCATCGGCCTCGACCGCCACCACCATATCGGATGAGGAGATCGAGCGCCAGCTCAAAGCCTTGGGCGTGGATTAACTGATCCAGTTCAGAGTGCCTGCTGGGTGCTCAGCCCTAGACACATGTACAAAGTGCAAATACTCTTTCAATGCAACTGATTCCTAGGAAAACCCTGAAGTCTCAGAAATGACAGCTTGGAGATCAATTTGCAGAGAAAAGTACATCTTTTTTTTCATCCACTGCATGGAGTCTTTTTGACTCTGGACCAACCAGGGGTGTAGTTCTAACAGTAAATTCACTTACACCTGATCCAGATCTGTCCTTTGGATTCAAATTCATTTTCTTCCGTCTCAGTTCTTGATCTGTCTCTAGAACTGGCTATTCTGTGGCTGGTCATGCCACTTCTTAGGACAGCACCTATGTAATATTTATCATTTTTACAAAACTATCATTATAGAAACATTCTTATTCTGTCATCTCTTAGCACAAATGAAACTTCACCTTGGCTGTTAGTTGGAAACTATTTTTTCCATGAGAAATAGCTTTGAAAGTCTAGCTAATTTAGGCAGAAAGAAAAAGCATTTTATGCATTTCCTTGAAATTCCTTCTGAGCTGATGAAATAATAGCTTGTTACTCTTCTTACCAGAAGGGAAGGATACACTCGTAGTGCAGTTAATTTTTATGGAAGAGGAGTTACATTTATTAGTGAACTTTGTTGCATGAAAGGCACTGATTGAACTCTATTGTACTGTAACATAGCTGGTTTCAACAGAATTGCTGTGCCTTTATGTATATAAATCTTGTACCTTTGTGATTTTCTTTCAGAATGAGTCTTTGAAAGGTGAGTAAACTTAATTATTAAGATGGTTTCACAAAATGGTTTGGTGAGACCTCTCTGTACACTTGATGGGACTCAGTGCTGGAGAGATGCACTCATTCAGAAATGCAACTTGTGCACTTGCAAAAAGGACATTTGCCTGAAGCAACATTTGTATATATTTTACAGTATTTCTTAATGGAAGATAACTGCATAATTGTATTGTTTGCTGAGATGCAACTGATCACATTGATAAACTAAATCTAAATATTAGTTTTGAGAACAATTTTGGATCATAAATGATAGCTACTTGTCTAAACACTATAATAAAAGCGTTCTGGTTCTGTGGAGGTTTTCTATGGTCTCTGAACTGCATCAACACAACTCTAGCTTTAAATGGAATATGCGTTGTGCTAAGGAATAAGAACTGTTGATACTTGAAATAGTCAAAATGAGAATGCAGTTCCCAGTTATTACTTCCTAGGTGGTGTGATATTCCTCAGCCCTGACTCTGCTGGAGATATTTACCCCTCAGTGTTGATTTAGTGGTGCTGCTCATTTGAAAAAAAGTAACAGTCATCTTGGCTTTAAAAACAAAAAAGCAAAATACCTCCCAAAAGCAAGACCAGGAAAACTAGGGGGGAACAAACCTCATGAAGAGACTTTGCTGCTAGACAAAGCATAGCAGGAAACCTGTGAATCTACTGTTGTTGCACCATCTACTGTTTAGGACTGAAGTCAGCAAAGAGAATTCATAGGAGAGCCTTCCTCAGGTTTTAGGCCTAGAACTGCAGGTATTCTTTCTCTTTCTTAGAAATAATGGACAAGCTGAATCTGTCAGGTAGTGAGTAGGAATGTGTAAGTTAATATATTGCATATATCCAATATGGGGTGATTTTTTTTTACAAGTTATTTTGTAAAAATCTAATAAAAGGCTTTTTATTCCACAATGACTTTGTCCTCTGTAGGGTTAGTCTTACACATCTGTCTCTTACTGGGCTTTCTTTGTGAGCTCTGATAAATATTCCTTTGACTTGAGCTATAAAGCAGCATAATATTTATTGTAGTTGCTTGTGGGCCTTTGACTCAGTATTCAGTAAGGACTTGTTTGTTTGCATTCCCTTGTCTGGGACCTCATGCCCAAGTAGTACTCTGTGGTATTGAAAGAGAAATCATAATGTGAACATGGGGATAGAATGGCAGTGGTTGATTGTGGTTTGGTTGAACACCAAGGCTTATGTCCTTTCTGAATGAGGTGTGCAGTTGATCCTTTTAATAACTGTCAAAATTGGGAATAATTCCATAATGAATGGGTTCTTTCCTCTGGGCCTTTGAGAACAGGAACAAAGGTATTGCTTTTTGGTGCCATTAGGACTGGCTGAACTAGGGCTGGTGCCAGTATCAATCCTGTGGTTGGTTACAAGTTACCTTTTCAATCCTGCAGCTGTACCCTGTGTAAAAACCTTTCTCTGCAGAGAAGTGCTGTAGTTTTGCAGGCATGTCTGCAATTATGGTAAGTATGTTGGATCTCTCTAAAAATGCTGCACCCCCTACTTAATTCCTTTTAAATCACATTGAGTGATTTAAAAGTCCTTTACCCTCCTTAATCCTTGCTAGCACCTAAATAGGAGCTGGATCTGAGTCTCCACCTGGGATCAGTGACATAGTTGTGCACACACCTAAAAATGGCTCCACCCATACTCCTCGAGTGCCCAGAAGCAATTCCCAGGGGAGCACTGAGAACACGATGAGTGTAGATGATGCTTCCTCCCCTAACACTCTTCCAATCTCTATTTTAAACAGAAAATACATCCAGAGTCATGTGCAAGTTGTACACACACCAGCTTTAATGGCTTTCTCATCTGAGAACTCCTCCATACAAAGGAGCTTCTGGCACCCACATGTTTTTTTCCACAGATTTTAAGCTTTGTTTTGTTTAAAGCTTTCCATCTTCCCATATTTACTCCTAGCTCTTATATTAGGCAGGAAGGTGAGCAGCCTGCCTCCTTCAGCCTTTTGGTACAGTTCATAATAGAGCAGACTCTATAGCAGTCGATGCACACACATTGTCTGGCAGAGATCTCTGATCAGCCTGTGCTTGGTTGGTTGTGTCTCTCACATGAGGGCACAGCACATCACAGGCTCTTCAGAGACAGTTGAACCTCAGATTTCTACCTTGTGATGACACCTTGTTTTGCTCTCTAGTTTGCTTTTAACACCCTGCCTAAAACTACCATGGGAAAAGGAGAGAAGAAAACAACCCCACAAATATCTCCAAGAATAACAGTACAGCCCAGCTTGGCTGAATAGCCAAATAAATTCCTGCAGGTTTATAGAGCTGCTCCTTGGAAATCCTGCTTTATGTGCAGTTTTTTCTCTCTTCCCCCCCCATCAACAGTAATTGATGGTAATTAAGTTGTTCTTACAGAAAAAAAAAATAAAAAATACCACTTTCTGTAAGTAACGGCTCCAGCTGCAGCAGTTGGAGTTGATTTCATCCAGCTTTTCTTCTTTAAATAATTCTAATTTGTTTGTATTTCTGTGGTGGTTGGTAGGTGTGTTTAAATGGTGGCTGCTTTCCTCAGCCTTTTGTCATTCCTTTGAAACACGATTTTGTTATGTGTCACTTTTCATTTCATTTTACTTTGTTGCTGCAGCTAGCTTTCACTTGTGTGACTTTTGAGGGGCAAGAGACCACCACAGTGAGGCTGCTCTGAAACAAAGTGTTAGGGAATTCTAAAATTCACTTCAGAATGACACACAGCTAAAATGAGTAAAGTATTACCAAAACAAAATTTCAAACCATTGCCTGGAGTGCTAAAAGTATAGGGATAGTTTACTGGATGAGGAGGTTGGGATGTGCAGGCTGATAGCAAGTCTAGGAAGCCTTTCATGATTAAGAAAATAATTTAGAATATAAATAAAGTTTTTATATATCAGATAGTAATTTCAACGTATATAACACTTGACCACATCACATGAAAGGTTCACCAACGCATGCCACCACCTTTGCTGAGTGCTGATTTTCTCCGCTGAACTTTATTTTGTAAAGCTCATGACTTGCTGATAACTTGTGGTGGATAAAAGTATGTACCTTGGTCTCTGCTGTAGTGGGTCAGCTGTGCTAGTGATGAGAGCAGCCTGAAGGGAGTTCATGGCCACAGTTTCTCCCTTTGAGTAATTAAATTGAAGTTTTCTTCTCAGTTCAGGGCTTTGAGTGGTGCATTCATCCATAAAAACATATTTTTTTTTAGAAATCCAGGAGCCTGATTTCCATTGCTGAATATGCTTACGGTCGCTGTAATAAGTATCAGAGATAATTTAATGTACACCAGAGAGTGAGCACTTAACTTGTACATGCTGCTCCTAAGTGGTCTTGAACATTAAACTCCTTTGGCTTTCTGTGCGGCTATTATACAGACATTTTCTAAATCATCAGGTTTGTTTTATGGAAAAATAAAATGTATCTGGCCAGTGCTACTTGCGTGTACTCACTTAATTTCAGTCCTGGGAAAACAGTCAAAATACTTATATGGTAATGGACTAATTCCCATAACAATGAGCAGGGCTGATGAGATGGCTGGATAATCTATCCCTGGTGAGTACTACAGTCATTAATTCAGTTTTCTCAGTGCCTGCCTGATGGGTGGAGCTTTGGCATTGGTACTTTCCCCCCTCAATTGTCTCTAGGCTAGAGGATGACAAATAAGGGATTATTTTCAATTAGTGGGGTATAATAGAGAGGGAATGTGCAGTGCAATAAATTCTTTCATATACTTTTTAGCTTAACACACCATCTCTGGTGTAAGTATGTCCACACATGGTTTTAATCAGAAGAAAGTACAACACAGAGAAAGACCAATGCAATAAAACCCCTGATAATTATTTTTCTTCCCCTCAGGCCACAAGGTCTTTAGGTCAGATAAATGGTATTCCTGCTTTTATAGCTAAACCTACCCAAACCAAACTTTGAGGCACATAACAAATTAGCAAGAATTACCTTTGACAGCACCCATTATCCAAGCCACTTCTATCTGACACCAGTTCAAGGCAGTCAAATGTTGGGCTGGGACAGAGCACCCAGGTAGGAGCAGCTCTGTCCTGGTGAGCTCACAGTGCCTTAATTAATGACAGCAAAATCCTTCCTACAGCTGCTGACACCGAGCTTTGCAGCCTTTCTGAACGTACAACACACGTGCATTTAGTCATTAACTGGCACCACAGAGGCAGGAAAGGCACAGCACAGGGAAGCTGCAGCTGCCTGTGAAATTTGGGAAGCGTTCCCTGTTGAACAATGTGTGATGGGTTCCTTGCAGAGACCTCCAGCTCTTTAGACAGACACTACAGGATTTAATTTCCAACCTTTTACATTAAAATTGAGTCTTCCACAAACACTACATCTGAAGCTGGTAGCTTGTAGGAGGAGTGAGTGGTTTACTGATTTTTCTCTTTATTTATTGTTTTTTAACAACACGGTATTTACAATATTTACAAGAAACAAAACAGAAATCCACACCTGTACGTGGAAAAGCTTCACCGGCATTCATGGTGCTCCTTGATAATAGAACTGAAGGCATTCTGGTGTAAACTGGTCTTCACTCTTTTTTCCCTTTGTCTTCTGTTGCAAAACCAAACTCTCACGACTTCTTTCTCAAGATTGAGCCCCTCAGCCATCCTCATAATTTCCTGAGAAGAGGGCTTGCTTTGTTCTCCAAAGTGCCTCTCTAGGGCTTCTTTTGCAGCAATGCTGGATACAGGGGTAAAATTTCACCTTTAAAAACTTTTTAACATTAAAACATTCAGGCTTTCACCACTAGTTCTACAGAAAGATCAAGTAACAGCACTGAAGGCAGTGACTTGGTTTGTTTCATCTTTCTCTATGTAAAGGAAACCGAAACCACTAAAAAGACTCTGTTAGTTCTCTGTTGACAAGAGCAGTGTGACATCATACAGAATTTCAGCATGGGGTGATTAAAAGGCAAAAATGGCATCAAGTTCAATGCAATTTTGGTGTTAATTATAAAATATTTGTGTGCTTCTTGGCATTATCTAGGAGATACAGCTACTAACTAGCTGTAAGTGGGGTGACAGGGTTTGGAACAAGCCTGACCACCCATCTGCCCCAGCAAATGCACATCAGTAGTGTTACCTGGTTGTATCAAATTATTTGGGTTTGCAGAGAGGAAGAGCTCCATCACTTAGATTTGGGAAACACTGTGTGTTTTGCATCTCACAAATTATAGAGACAGCACTAGAGCATTCCTAGAAATCACAGAGATTATGGCCAGCTATTTTAGCTATCATCACATTTTCCAAATGTCTGCCCTCATCTGTTCCTCAGTGTCAGCAGCTGACCAAAGTCGAGTGGTTCACTAAACAGAATAATTTAATACTGTTATTTTTCTCCTTATTTTCTGATAGAATTTGCTTCCAATTTCTGTTACATATTCTACAAAAAACATTGTGACAAGCTTGTACCACCGGGAGGCATCCAGAGGTTTCAGCAGTAGCTGTAATTTCTTTGGACACGAGAGGGCACTTCATGCATTATTCTGGAAGTGAGGTGCAGGTATTTGCTACAGAAATACAGTATCTGCTTGAGGTCTAGTTGTTTCATCTCTTGATCTTTCATTTACAGGTCAGTTTTTGCAATATTTGCTAATGTTTAACAAAACTGGCTAATTAATAGCATGGTGTTCTGCACATACAGAAGTATAGAAACATTATTACTTTTGACTCACAACTTCTTAGGTTTTGAGCAATGTATGAAGTCTAATACTTTCCACAAATTCAAATTTAGAGGCTTTTGCTGTGGTCTAACTTAATTTTGTTCATGGGACGTTTCTTATACCATTAGTTTGTCTTCAAATATTCATTAAGAGTGGCTGAGAGAAAGGCTACAGAGTTCAGATAAAGCCCATCTCCCTGATTAGTTCCGGGTCTTTAAACTGAGGTGCTGTTCAAAGGGGTAATTAATATTTTCTTACTACACAGGATTTTGTCCTCAATTTTTTCTCCTCAATTATCCATGCTCTTGACAACCTGTCCTGTTTGTTAATCCCACTGCAGCGGGCTTAGATGTAAAAATGCTTTATATAAGGAGTGGTTTTATCAGTCAGTGTTAAAAAGCAAAGCCCACAATGTTGGAGGAACAAATTCTAGTGGGCTCCTCCAGCTCAGAGATGCTCTGAGCTCTCCTGCAGGCCATGCTCTATGAAATGGGGAAGGTCTTGGCACCACCACTTGAGTCCTCACTGGCCTCTAGAGAAGCTGGGAGGAGAAATTGGCCCCTCAAGAGTAAAGCTTCATCTCCTGTGAGGTGCTGACATGAGCTATGAAGCATTTTCCGTCCCAAATTCACTCCTAATTGAGAAGCATCCCTTCAGAGGAACCTTTATTTAGAATCTGGGATATCCAAAGGAGAAGGAAATACTCCACACTCTCATTTAGCCTTTTTGATAATTTTTTTTCATAGTATATTTTGCCAGCCTACTCAATTTCCACATGGAGCTGACACTTGAGAAGTGGTCACTTGAGATGACCACCAGAGTTATAAGAAACAAGAAAAGGAAGTTTCCAGAAAAATTCTGTTTTCTCCCTTTAATTTATTAAAGTGTTTCTTTGGAACCTCAAAGAATTTAGTGACAGGGACACAGCAGGACATACAAAAGCTTTCTCTCAAACTTCCTAGACCTCAGTTCTCTGGCAAATTTATATGGGTTTTTTATTGTATCCAAATCTATATGTTTATTTATTACATCAAAATTATGCAATTTATTTCGGAATAATGTAGAATCTCCCAAAATTAAAATGAAGGTGCTCTGATACCCTACTCACTATATAGATGGAATAAATTTTGACTGAATTAGAATAAAATATATTTTCATGTGAAAGTGTGTGGTTGAAGAAATTGGGAAGAAATAGTATCTTTGGAATGAATTTGGGGTCTGGAGGGTTATGTTGGTTTTTTCACTACAATGTTTCTAACTATTGAAACTTTTAGAAGCACAAGATGTAGATATTCATTGAGAGAATTTAGCACTTTGACAGAAGTAAAAGAAGCATCTTAGCCAAAATAGTTTCTAACCTGTAATGACCTAAATATTCATTACCTTATGGTGGTTCTGCGCTTCCTCTTGCGTTCATTCACTCCAACTTTTTCATTGTACAAAGCTGTATTAAAAAAACAAGAAGAAGCCAATCAACAAAAGCTGGCAGTTACATTCCACAGGGACTGGAAAACAAGAAAAATCATTTCCAGAAAAACAGTCACTGCCTTTGGAGGAAGAAGAAGGCACAAGAGAAAAGTGCTGCTGAATAAGAGGAGCATCACACACAGGATCTTTCCATTGTTGGGATGGTTGGTCATTGTTTTACCTCCAAGTGTAAATGGTTATAGGCAGAAATTGTTAGAAGCAAAAGTTTCACTTTGCTTGTGAAAAATCCCTGTACACTGCTAAATGGAACTGGTTTGCTGGGAGGGTACTAGAAAAAAAAAAAATCTTTCAGCAGTCCAAGAGATGTTTCTGCTATTCTGTACATTCCATGCATTTCAATTTTCCCCTCCATGCTCATCCAAAAAAAAGATAACTATACTTTAATACAGGCAGACCTCTGCATTTAAAGCCAGCAAAACAAAATCTTTAGTTTGCAGAAGACATATAAATAGCCCTAAAATATTTATATGGGATTCTGCTTGAAGTGCAAAACAATACTTAGAGGACTTCAGTTCTCTACCTCCCACTTGTTCAGCTTCCTCCAGCCACTTGGACAGGATGGATTTCAGTTTGCAGGCGTTCTTGAAGCTCAGCTGCAAGTTCTCAAACCGGCAAATCGTCGTCTGGCTGAACTCAGAGCCATGCACAGCAGCCAGCGCTTCTCCAACGTTGGTTTGTGTATAACCTGCCAAAAAACAAAGAGGAAAAAGCAGCTTTGAAGGAGGGTTACTCTCCTTGAGATGCTCAGCCCTTCTCTACTGGCTGTCATGGACAGTGTGTGCTGCAGCACCTTTGGGATGAGCTTCCTGAGAGGTCTCTGTGGCCAGCTGAGCTCAGCTCAGAGCCCTGCTCACTCTCCTGGTGGTTTCTGTGGAGTGTGACACTGATTTAGTGGAGTTTCACACTCCAGGATTAGGGATTTGAGAAGGATCCAGACACCCCATGTCTTTCTGTAGATGGTGAAAGAGCAATCAATTAGTCCCTAGAGGTGCTGCTGGTCTCCTGTTATTTGTTGCAACAGCTAATGTGAAGTCATCAGAGAAATGCTGTAGTTTCCATGCAGTCTCTGACTTTGCATCAAGAGCTCCCTGTTCATTTCTCTGAAGGTGGATCTGCTGTGGCTGGGGGACTGGATCATCATCCTCCTTTTCTGCTTTGGTGTCAGGACAAGGTGGGATCTCTTTAATCACTCAGTGTCCCATGAGGCACCTTTTAACTTCCTTTTTGACTGCACTAACCCTGTGTCTCTCAGGCCCACAACTCTGTTTTGTCTTGTAAAGCTCAAACTCAGATTATTTTTTCTGTACATATTGAATTTCTCCCATTCTACAGGCTCCATGTCATTTGATTGCACTAAAGGAAATTTTGGTCCCTCCAAAATTCAGGATGAAGATGCAGTGATTAACTATGTGTGGCCTAGCAAATGCTTTCCATCACTGTGGCTGACATCAGATACAGTATATACAGGAAAATTGGCCAGTTTGCAAATATTTTTTAAACCCTAATTTCTTTTATTTCAGTTCAGACTGCAAATGGAACATACTGGCTTTCTAGCCATTGAGATAGTGCACACATACACCAAATAACCTTACAGTTTTTTTAGATTTATAAAATAAAAGGATTCCCTGTAATTCTGATGCAATGCTTTAAGTGATAATGCCAAGAATGACAGGCCCCAGCCCACCTTTGTCCTCAGCAGTTATCTCACAGAAACAAAGCTATCAATTGCTTCCCAACTGTGTTGCGGCACAAAAAAATAAATCAGGAAGAGAAGCTTCCTACTGGTGTGAAGGATTTCCCATGGAAGTCCCTCAGTGTATACTGAAATGATCACACCATCAGGTGAAACACTCCATGGGAAAGAGGATGGGTATGAGAAGTTAGAGCACATCCTGCCCTAAATTGCAGATAATTTGGAGCTGTGCAAAATATTGCACCTGACACTGAACGTGAATTATTGAACAGCAAAAACTTTCTCTGAATTTAACACAAATAATTTAAGGGCAGGAAAGGTTAAAGTCCCTTTCTGCAAACTAAAAGCTGAAGTTCAATAATTCCATTTAAGCCTTCTAGGAATGGAGAAAGTTTTGCAGGGCAAGGCAGGATTAAGAGTTATGATCAGACAGCGGCCGAGGCCAGACCATATAACACTCAGAAATAATTGGGCTTTCACTGGAATCTTTCAGCCTTCTGTCCATGGACGTAAAGCACGTACCCAGCTTGATTCTCCGCAGCTTAAACTCGTTGGCGAATTTCTCCAGCTCCCTGATTTCGGGGGAGTCCATGTCCACAGGCTCCTCCACAGACTTGCTTTTCCTGCGGAACTCCTGCTTGAAGTCGGTGGCGGAGGGGTCGTCCGTGAGCAGGGGCTGGGGCACGGGCGCGAAGCCGTGGCCCAGGGCACAGGGGCTGGCACTCAGAGCGTGCTCGGGGAACTTGTACAGGCAGGGGGTCAGACCACCTGGGCAAGGCCAAAGAGAGAGCTCATTGCAGCCATGCTCTGCTGCCACGCACACAAACCTCCCCTCGCCACCTCAGAATCTGTGTCTGTAATAGTAATTATACAACAGGCATCCAGGGGTTAGGATTTCCCAGGATATATCTTCTCTTTCTTGTCCCAGCCCCTTTCACCAGCCACAGCCATCCTATTACTGAGTAAACTATGAGGCACTTAAAGAGGAGGCAAATGGCGTAAACTTGCACAAATGAAAATCCATGCTCTAAGTTGGAATTAAGTGGCACAACTAGATGCATCTGTGTCATTTTGAGTCACTTAAAATTTGCCAGCCTCTGTTTTCTGGTACAAAGAATATTTCCATCTAGATGCCGTTTGATGCTCCAACAAGATACTATCTTGGCTTAACTGCAGCGTAAAATTTCTTTGAGGAAAGTACACAGGTAAGAGCTCAAAGGAAAAAAACCAGGAAACCAGAACTCATTTAGAATGATCCTTCAAAAAAGAAATTGCTCAAGGACAAAACAGAACTAACTTTCTCTACCTTTTGTTCAGAAATGTCAGACTTAACAAGGTGATTCAGTTATGAGTGAAGGCAGGTTTTCCCCTAGATATTGTACATAGAGCTGAAAAGTCTCTGACCTGAGGGAGGCATGGGGGGAATTACTGGAGAAATATTAACACTCCTCAGTGTATCTGGAGCAGCCAGTAAATTCCAGGTTCTCAGGTCATCCTTCCCAATTTTCTAAACTACACAAAACTGCATAGAGGAACTCAGAACTTCATTAACCTCCCTCTGCTTCCTCCATTTATTAGGGTTAGTTTTTTCTTCACCACCCCAGTTACTCCCATCAGTGTTGGAGGTTCTAACCCCATGAAATTATTTTATACACTTCACACAGGATAACCACCAAAAAAAAGTTCTCAAAAAATACTTTAGAAGAGGGGGACTTGCTTTGCAAGGTGCTGACACCATTTACCACGTTGGGGTGGGGCATGCTGCACGTCTGTAAGATGCGAGTCTGGGAGAGACTTGCTGAGAGCATCTCTGGAGTTGCAGGCTTGATGCCTAAGAAAATAAAGAAAAGAAGATGAAAATAAGAAAATAAAGGAGAAGAATAAAAATGTGTTTATTTTGTAATTAAAGAAAATTATTTTTTAAGCAATGTAATTTATTGTTGCTTATTAACTTTCCCCAGGGACCTGGACAATGCCAGGAATGCTTGCAAAAGACACAGAAATGCACAATGAAATAGGAGCATTTGGAAATTTACACACCATGAAGGAAGTTTATACTCTGTCCCTATGCAGATATATTAGTCTATGCTGATTTACTCTAGTATTTCCTTAATTCTTACTATTATTAATTCTGAGTTAGATTTTGGATTATTTCCAAGTCCCAGTTATTTCCTGGGAGTTAAGTTAATTTGGTTCATGTCATTATCTCATTGATTGCTACTTAAACTTGCACAGAAAAAAAGTGCCTCAGTCTTACTGAGCTTGGGACAGGGAAGAATGAGCAGGATGCATTCAGGAGTGTAAAGATCCATGATCACATGGCTGATCTGCCTACTGAATTTAGCTCTTTAGCCCTTCATTATGCCATAATTTTATTTTATAGCTTCAGCCAGGGCTGATCGTACTGCTCTGGTGCTGGTTGTACACAGGTGCATTGGGTATGTCACTTCTGGTCCCTCAAAAAGTGATAATTACCAGGAGAAGTGGCCAAATGGGGGTAAAAAGAGCAGGACTTTCCCAGCCTTGTAGGGAGACATAAAATACAGAGTGATTCCACAAGAGATGCAGAGGTTTGGGAAACTCTGGGCACTGGCCCCCAGTTTCCCTAAGCCTTTCTCTAACACCTTCAACCCAAATCCCATCTTCTTTAAAGGGCTGTCTTGGATCGGTCCCTCTAAAGGAAAGCTGGCTAAAATCCAGGTGCTGAGAGCTCACCCAGCTGAGGGTTAACCTCTTACCTGCCATCACCCCATAGGTGGAAGGCTGATTCCCATAGTGGCAGGAGGGCACGGAGTAGTGAAGGCCTGGCCAAGGGCGTCCCGGTGTCACCGCGGCAAAGCCAACGCGCGAGCACGCACGAGTCGGGAGCAAAGAGAAAACAGATGGCACTTGTAAGAGCTCAAGATTCAAGACACAGCCTTTAAGCTCGAGGCAGGCAGTGCCTTCAGCACAGCTGTAGCTTCTTCTGTGGGCATTTAACACAGGATCACAGCCACCAAGTTAACAGGGGCATGTCAGGGAGAGCTGGCACCAGAAATAGCGGGACATCCTCTGAGGCAGGATAGGAATTATCATGCTGCATCTTGATGAGTTAATTTATTATAATCTGTGGGCATGAGCCAGTTCCCACAAACTGCTGAGCAGGGGAAGCTTGGTGCTCCTAAGGAGGAGACCTGTTCCTCTCCTCACACAACTTCCACACGCTGATTCATTCAATCTCACACAAAAACTGGTTCTGTGCTCTCAGGAATTTGCCTCCACTGTCGAGCAAATCCTGCAGTCAATGAAGGCCTTCCAAAGGCAGCAGTTTGGGACTTTTGCTTTGATGTGTCCAAAAAAATCATGATTTCTTGAGTACCAAGCAACAAAAAAAGCATTTCTGAGTGCTTTGGCAAGGTGGTAGAGAAACAAGGTGGTAAATTCTGGATTATTCTAAAAAGTCAGGGCTAAATAAACATTTTCCATCACCAGCACCAACAAATACACTGTTAATTTATCTCTGGTGTTTTCACAGTGGTATTTCAGGTCTGTGCTCAGTAATAGCCAGTGCCTGAAGAATGAGACCATTTTTTGCTGAATGCAATATAGAAATATGTCTGTTTCTCATGTATAAATAGGAATAAAAATGCATGTATTGCCCCCTCTAAAAACTGAAATAAAACAGAATATTAAAAACTAATGTTCATGAGCATCCAAATATGTAAAACCACATTTTAAAGAACACATTCCTGTTGTTCAAAGCAGTCTATTTAGTTAAGGATTGGAATCTGTGGGTTTTACTACTGTAATCATAACAGTAAAGTGTCCTGTTTAAATATACTTGTACAGATATAAAATCTACTGAGACAAACATGCTTATACTAATGTAGATGCAGTGAAAATAAAGATTGTGTTAAAAACTGTAATGCATGTAGAACAATTTAACTTTTCTGTTAAGATCTGAGTCTTTACTGGTTGCATTTTTCCACTATTTCATAATCCACATAGTATAACTTTTATGCATGTGTGCTGGTTTTGCATTAATTGATATTTGGTGAGGAGGAAAGAGGCCACCCACAGAAATGGTTTTTCTGATTTCATGCCACAGCATGAAAATACAATTTTTGACTTGCTAATAATGATTTAAAATTAAATAGTGAGGATAATGCTATATAAATGAAATAATAGAGGTTAAAGTGTTGAGGACACTGCAGAGCAGCAGCTGAATGACATGACTTAGTATTTGAACAGAAGTATTTTCACCTTTCTTGTGATAAAGAATTGTTACATCCATTTTTAAAACTTTTGACATTTAAATTAAGTTGTTATTCAAAATCCTTCCAGCATTACATGGTACACAAATTCTCCTCACATGTGCTCAGCAGAGTGGCACTTTTTATGTGTACAGTTCCTTAACCTACGTATGAAATTTGTAAATCTTGACTCATTACAGTTACCACCCTCCGTCTCTGCTTTCCCAGGGTCGCTTTTTCACAGGATCATCTTCTGGATGTGACCCTGCAATCAGAATTTCCACTGACTGCAGTGGCATTTATCCTTGGGTGGCAGATAGCAAACACCAAAACCTAAACCTGCAGCAGGCGAGCAGATGTTCATCGTGTGCTTTCCATCACAAGTCAGATGAATCGAGAAAATACTGCTGTGATACAGATACATAAATATGACCTCATACAAAATTTAAATTCTCTCATTCCCTGCCACTATTGCTAACCCACAGCTCAATTAGGGTATTTTGAGCTTCTTGCTTAGTGTATAAGATGATCCTGTTTTCTGTTACCGATAATCAGTTTTCATTACTTGCGTGCTTTTTCTTTTCATTAAAATGCTTTATTACCAGCTCATTTTTAGGAAAAATCTGGTTTCTTGTTAAGACTCCAAATAAAATTCTAATGTTAATGCAATTTCAAATAAATCAACTATTTATTTTTCTGTTCCTGAAGGTATTCTATCAACAATTCCTGTATTCCAGAATCCTACCTCTGCAGAATTAACCCCGCAAGAAAACTCTCTTTGGCTCAGATATTCAGTGATAAAATAGTCCTAGTATTTAAATGCACCTAATTGTATTACATACACATGCAAGATTCAAAAATATTGATAAGGTTTCTACTACCCATTTTGAACATCCCACTTAAACCTTAGGCTTGGTTCAGTTTGCAGTATGCCTTGCAAAGCAATGTTTTTTCTTCTTTAAAACAAGTGATATTTACACCTGAGGTCTTTTAAACATATTTCCTATTTAAGGTAATTTATAATATTTTAAATTATGGCTGCATAATAAACAATCTTTCAATTAATTTACATGACAGTGGTTATACCAACAATGACAGTATTTGAACCTAAATTGGCTGCATATTTGAGTCTAATCTTATAACAAACTTAGAGAAAACCACGTAATTAGCTAAAACACGAACATTTGTGATTTTCCTGATTCACTCATATGCAGAGTTTTGTGAAATTGCTTCTACTTTGGCATAGACCCAATCATACATGGCACTGATACTGAACACTTTAAATACCGAGAACTTGAACTCGTATATCACCCAAAAATTACAAATGAGAGCAAGAGTATTTTCAAAAAGTACCTGTAGACACAACATTGGTGGCATGGTTGGAGACCTGCAGGCACTCTGCAGCGCTGTGATGCATTATCAGAGGCAGAGAGGGAGAAGAGTCAGAATTCAAGGGCACAAAGGTGTCTGAGGAAGCAAAGGCTTGGCAGCTCATACCCTCCAAGAGGCAAGAGAGCTGCCTGTCCCCTGTTCTACCAGAGCAGATCCTGCAGGATTGATGGCACCTCAAACTCTATTCCAGGATTTTACCTGGATATACACACAGAGGAGAGCTCCAGAGCACAAGGGAGGTCGTGTGCAGGTATTTATACCACTAGGAAATCCCTTTATCCATTTTAATGTCCTTTTCCCAGCATTATTGCTACCCTGCTACAGAGCCTCCCTCCTTCCCACACAAACACAATACGTGTCCAATTAATGGGGGGGTGAGGGAAGAAGAGGGAAACCAGAGACATGATTTGACAGGTATTTTAAATTAGGTCTTTTGTGGAGGACAATGACCAGAAAAAAAAATAAAAGTATCGTCTCCAAAGTCGGTGGCAACAGAGAAGTGAGTTTAATACTAAGTAAGTTTCCACAGTTAACACCTGCCTCCAAAATCTCATCCAGGCAATTGTCTGGAAGGCAACCTGTCTGAGAGCTCAAACAGTCAATAGTCAAGAACCTATAGCAAAATAATCTGAATTAAGCTAATTCCCAGCAGTTGCACAGTGATCATTTGTCTTGACCTGTAGCAGTATAAGTCAGAGATGTGTAATATGAAGCAGCTGTAGCCAGAAGGAAGTTTTTGAACAGATAGCCTTCCATAAGCATGATGTCCTAAATGTTTATCTAAGATGAGCTCTTGACAGGGCATGGCTCATATTCCAAACTGGGTTAAGTGTCTGAACCAGAATTTTGACAACACAAACTTCAGACACATGAGATGGGAGCAATCATATTTGTTACTGCACTGTTTTTCACGTGTTACTGCAGAAAAGTGATATTGCATCGAGCCATTCTGTAGAACCCTTTATATTATCTTTAAGTGTGCTTTGGGAAAGGCTGTGTCTAAGATTGTGAAGCAATTTCAGAATGGCAAATTGCACATGTGCTTTAACAGTGGTTATCTACTACTTATACAGGTATTTTCAGATTGCAAAACATACAAAAAACCATCAAAATAATTATTGCAATGCTATGGAAGATACTGTCATCAAATGAACCCCCATATGCATTACTTTGGGCTTGGCTCAATGTATCTTAATGTCTGTGGATTCATATTCAAAAATTATTTTAGTTATTTTCACCTCCTTTTCTCCCTCAGCAAGGGGCATGATAAATCTAACAGGGGCTCCCCTCCACATACCAGAGATTTGAAGCCATGGGAGAAAAAGAATAACTTTACACCCCTGTTTTTGACAGTTCTTTTTTCTCAAACCTCAACAGGTATAACTGTAGTGATTCAGTAAACAGAAAATTTGCAGTTTCACTGTAAACTCATGTCGAGACACAAAGAAGCTGTAGCCTGTCCCCAGGTACAAGATGGAGCTCCAGATTTCCATTTCTTCCCCAAAAAATGGAAGGAGAAGTAAGGAGAGTCTTACCCAGCTTTGCCCAGGTGCTCAGGCTTTCCAGACCTGTGGAGTTCAGTAGAGGGGTGCTTGTGGGCTCGTGGATGTTGCTCACCCACAGGAGCTGGGACAGATTTGGACTGGGAAAATCGAGTCGGTCAGGAGTCACAAGGTGCTGAACTTTCCTTCAGAGTGCAGCATAAATGTGTTCTGTGACACCATGCCAGACCCCATCTCAAATGAATTTTTTCATGCCCTGGATATTATTCATTATTGTGTTTCAGAGTACTGAATAAAAAACCTCCAGTTTTGCGTGTTTGTGCTTTATTACCTAATTCTTGCTAACAGCTTTACTATTTTTCATTTTGATTATGACCAAGTTGCTGTAGTTGCATTCAGTTTCAAGTAAAGGCTTTTTTGCATAATTTTTGAGGATCCTGGAAAGCTGGATTGTTACAAATACTAGGTATTGGAAAGATTTCACATTCATCAGAGCTCATTTCTAATTTCTAATAGCACCTCTCATAAAGCTTTGTTACCACCCTCCGTGGATAGCGTGCTAAGGCTGCAGATTGCCTGACCCAAAGTTACCCCATGGCTCCACAATTTGTAATTTCTTGGTCAGTTTTAAGACTCTGCCTCATGGCACACGGTTCAGCTGAAGGCTTCTGGCAGGAATTTTGGGTCGCTGACTGAAAGAGGTCATTCCTTCTCTGCACTTACAAGTTCTCTCAAAAGTTCAGTGGGAGTTTTCTGCCCTGAAACCCAGACCCCATTCTCCATTTGGACTGTGGTATGATGCTGGTGAATGTCACAGCGAATCCCATCTGCTTCCTGCTGGATCCTCAGTCCAACTGGCCTTTTGGGGGGCAATCACTTCTATAAGTAGAATGAGGGAAAATGAAGATTTTAATGACTGAACCTTTTTTACACTGTCCTTTATTGGATAATTCTGAGCTTACCTTAATGTCTTTCCTGAGGTTGATTCCAATCCTTATTCCATGTCAGCAGGCTGATTCTTTGCCCCATAAATCTCTTCTGACTGAATACCAAAATAATGAAGAAAGCCATCAAAAACCAACTGAGGGTTTTTAAGACAGCATTAAACTGTCTGTTTTAGTTGCCAGAAGATCCCTTCACGTGGTTTTTCAGCTCAGAAACAGCATCTAACTGTAAGATCTCAGGTCTGGCCATGAGATAGGCAGGGAAACACCATCATTTTCCTCTACAGGAGCACAGAATTTCTGTTCCCAAGAGATGATTCCATGCTGGTCAACAATGGAATTTCCAGCCTCACCTTTGCCAACAGCCACAAAATTACAAAGAAAATCTGGCACAGTGCAAGTGTTGGCAGCATCATTGATTCATTCATTCCTTTTCCCAGGTCTCCAAGCCCTTTTGTAGATAAATTGACAACTGTAAGGCTTGTTCAAATAAAGAGCTTGCAGAGATGGAAGTCTCTACAAGCCAAATCACTGTGATAGTCCTGAAGCTGAAATATATCCCACTGGAACAGTCACTCACACATTTACACTCTGGGGAGGAGTGTGTGTGTATATCTATCTATTTATAGATATCCCAATAATGCATCTCAGAGAACCTGTGGTTCTTTGGGAAGTGAGCTTTATTTTTGCCTTTGTCTCTTTTTCCCCCCAATAACTCTGCAATTTTCACCCTGCCACCCCACACACTTTAGTACAATGCACTCGTGTGTAAATATTTGTGTCACATTTCTTTATATTCTGAATATTGAAATTCCCAGGTTTTAATTCTATCATAATTTCATGGTTATTTTTCACTGGGTTGGGTAAAAACTGTAAAACTTCTACAAAGATCTGCACATTTTTGAATGTTTACCCAATTCTTCCCCTTGTTTTTCCTGTCCAGAAAGTCCTTGAACTAGAATGACCATGCTCATGTCGTTGAAATCCCCACAAGGCAGAGGAATATCAGGGATCCTTGCTTTACTTCCTACACTGTAAATGAAAAAGACATCTCTAAGTGCACAACACTGTGCACAGGAAAAATAAATAAATCTTCCTTCTTAGGTAAGACACAAATTGACTCACAAACTGTCAGTGTATGCCACAGATAGTTTCATTCACAGCTGATGGGGGGGAGGGAGGGCAGATTAAACATTTTCAAGGAAGACACTTTCCCAGGGAGCAGCGCAATGCAATTTGCTTTTAAAAACCTATAGAAAGCGTATCCAGTCTTGCTGCCAAAGTCTGGCTCACTGGAGTCTGAGTAAAACACGTGTGCAATTGCATTAGAGCAAACAAAAGCCCTAAAGCCTGATTTAGACCGAGTGGGACTACTTGATAAAGACCAAAGAGAACGGAAGATTACTTGTTTCTCTGAGCCACCTGTCCTTAGCTTTAGATCAGCCCTGCAGAAAGGAGCCCCCTGAAGGTGCAGCACAGACATGATCTGTTATCTGCAGGGAAAGGTGGTGTTCCCACGGCTCTCAAACAACAGCCTCAGCCAGGGCAGCAGCTCCCACCATAAAACATGGTTAAACTTACCTCTAAGAGCCACAGCCTGAAACAACAGACACAAATTCCACTGCTTTTCTTCATGCTCCCAGTCAGACTGGTGGTCCTCAAAATGATCCACATTGCAAATTACTGCTGGAGACCCTGACACTTCACAGAAGTGATCCAAGCTCATTCCAGCCTTATTCCAGTGAAAAATAGGGTAGGATCATAACTGAAAACAGTTATGACTGGGACCAGGCAGGGGACCTATATCAGGAATGAGTTTAGTCAAGTATGTGGAAAAAAAATCAACTTACACTCAACAGCTTTAAAGCATTTACAAATAATACTACTGACAGTGATTTCACATTTGTTAAAAACCCAGGTTTAAAACTCACATGTATCACAACTGACTCATTTTCAGTTTTTTCAGGACGATATAACACCTTCAGTAGCAAAAGTCTTTTCCCCCCATGGTTTCCTTTGGAAATTCAGAACATTTCCACAGAGAGAAAGAAATTTATATACCCAGTTATGAATTTAAATCCATATAATGCTATTTCTAGAAATCTAACTTTTCAGGAATTTTATTCCTCTCCAAATGACTTTTTTCCATTTTTCTTCTGCCATTTCAGTACAGGGATCTGTAACCCCAGGAAGTTTTCATCATGCTACAGTAGCCAAACTATTAATTCTTTCCCAGATTTGTTTTTCAAGGCACAAGACAAATATTGCTTTCACAAAGCTTTGGTAAATATTCCTGTACACAGAATCCAGCACAAGTGATACTTTGAATCTTGCACATGCACTTTAAATTTCCCTTCACATAACATAAAATGGAGCAAAATATTCATCCCCTCCTTCTGAGTTTATACTTTCATTAGCAGAAAGCTTTTTCCCCAAATGCTATTAATCAACAAGTCTCATTTATTTAGAAAGCAAAAGACGGGGGGGGGGGGGGGGAAGGAAATCAGGGGAATTGACCATTTCCACATGTGAAATGCCACAGAAATGCCCCTTCAGACTTACCCTGAGACAATACAAAGATGGAAGGAAGAGAAAAAATTGAATGAGAGTAGAAGGGCAAAAAAGTACAGGTAATGAATAGGACTTAAGGGAGATAGCTTGCCAGGGTAAAGCTGCTAAGCCAGATTGCTGAGGTGACAAATCTGGCCCTAAAAATGCCTTGGAACCACCCAGGTCAGCCATTTGAATATCTACCACATTAATACTGAAATTCATCAACGTTACCCTAAAAACACATCATCTATCGCTGCATATCTGCATGAATTTGTCCTTTTGCTACTAAAGCTGGCAAGAAAAGTTTCTGTCAGAAAAGCCAGAATCTAACCAGCAGTACAAACTAGTACTGCTAGCCCCCTGCCCACAGTGCAAAAATCTACACAAAGAACACAACTTCTTATTGGAAACTGGGCTTACATAATCAAGCAACTGAATTAAAAAAGGACAGTGAACACCCCACTCAGATATTTTTCATGCAAGTATCTTTTACTTCACATGTCCCCAAAAACAAAATTTCTTTTTAGTTCCCAGACAAGGCATTGAATTTCAGGGTTTCAGAAACTTGTAGAGGTCAAAAATGCTGAAAGGTTCACAGTACATTTAGAGGTTCAAACATATTTCCATGGCTGTTTACCACAGCAAGATGCCTTTGGCATTACAGCCTGTGCCACCTTTGAACAGCTTGCACCTCCTGCTTTTTCCTGGGGAAAAGAACTGCATGATCTCAGGGTTGGTCCAGCCCTTGGGCGGCCACAGAGAATTTTCTGCTACAGCAAGACAATCCTCATGAGCATCTCCATGCCTCATATCTAGCCTCATCTCCAGCTCTTAAAAATTAACTTGATTTAAAGGAATAACCAAGAAAGTTTCCTAGCCCAGGCACTTCCCAAAAGCTGCCAGTGACTTTCCATGATTCACAGGCAGAGGTGAGTGTGGGCCTCACATGCCCAAAGCCTCTCCAGGGAAGTGTCAGGGTCACGTAGTAGGGAAGGTTCTATGAGACTGATTAATACTTTTGCCCATTTTTCAATTTTATTGGAAGTTTGGGACAAGAATGTGGTAAAATTCACAGGAAATATACTGAATAATGAGGATGCTCTTTTTTTCCTCCCCCTTCTTCTCCCCCTGGAATAAAAATCAGCCTCTGCTGAGCTCATCTGCTTCCCTTCTGTTCCGTGCCTCCTGTCCCTACTAGTCCCTTATTGTGAGCCACAGGAAGGAGAAACTGGACTACACATTCCAAATTACATCTGGATATCTGAACAGCAGAACTGATGAACACTTTTCAGCTCTAAAATTTTTTCCAAAACTAAAAGCAAAATCTTTAGTTTCAACAGTTTTGGAAAAAAAATCAAATCAACAAATTCAAATGGAAACTTTCAGCCTTGTTAAAAAGTAATTCGGAATTTCAAAACCTGTATCCAAGTTCTCTCCTAATGCTCTGGGTGTCTTTCATGAGCTTTCATCATTTTCTTTTTTTTTACTACCTGAGGTTATTTTAGAAAAAAATATCCAAATTTTTTGATCTGCAGCATTGTGAGCACTGTCTGAGATAAATAATGCAAAAAGAATAAACTCTGAGAGGAAAACTTTCCAGACAAACTGCAGCTTTAAACATCTACTCTTTTGGAATTAATTCAGATTTGTGATCATTTATACAATGTTACTTAATAAGATTAAAGTAGTAAGGGTACAAGATAAAAAGGAAATCTGTGGATTTTTTTAAATTCAATTGAATCTTCTGAGGTCTGGATTTTAATTTTTTTTTAAACAACTGTCCTAGTTTAGGGCAAATTAGGGAGGAAAACTTCAAGACTTTAGATCACAACCTATGCAGATATATTTTGCTCTTTTTTACCAAGACAATTATAATGTTCATACTTCAACCTGTACCAGCCTGTAAATTTACTTATTTACTTACATTCCTCTAGGTTGAGTGTAATGAAGATGAACAATCAAATTGAAAAAAAACCAAACAAAAAACAACCCCCAAAAGACTGAAATTCATTCAAAATATTGGAGTCAGACTTTGATATCTTCACTGAGCAGTGAATTAAGCATGAAACCTTCTCACAACACTTCAGAAAAGTTACTCAGTAAAAGTACAAGATGTGGGCTAAGTGGGACTTTTCTGATCTGCTAAAATGATTAGTGATGAGAACTCAATTATTTCTGTATTCATGGAGACAAGTGATAGAGTAACACCACTTTCTCTCATTATCAGTGTAAAATAAAGGTCATCAGCTGGTTACAAAGATCAAAACCTAAAGGACATCATTATATGAGCTCCCAGAAAATCCTGGTCATCTATATTCATCCCTGAACTTTGCCTGCACACACTGCAGGGATGAATATTACTGTCTTAGACAGACAAACAGCAGCAGCCCAGCACGGTCAGCAGTTTTGTGTTTCATTACCAAACAAAACATCTTGCCAGCAAAGTGATTTCATTAGCATATTCAAACCACTGGCTGGCTCAGTCTGAAGGTCATTTAAAATTCCTTGAAATATGAGATAAAATTTTAATTCCTAAATCTCACATAACATTTAAAATGCATTATTCTTTAGGAAAGTATCTCATAACTCCCACTGAAAATTTAATCCACACAACTCGATTAATCATCACCAAGCAGTGTTAAAACTGAAAAGTGCAACCTCTCAGCAGAAGAGTAATCATCATAGTAGAGCGTGATTTTTTGCCCTTCAGTGTCTCCCATCACCTAAAGATCTCATTTTTGTCCCCAAAAGTTGTTGCTTGAATATTTTGGGTGAGAAAACCCTGTGTTAAGTGGCTTGCCAAGAGAATATGAAATCAGAGGCCAGCCTGGGGAGAGCAGCCAGACCTATTGATGACATTTTGATCAGATCTTCACCTGTAAAACCATACAGCTTTTAAATATATTCCTGTGCCGTGGGTAGAAGTGAGAAACCTCTCACTAGGTTGAGATAAGAACTCAGAAATTCCACTTGCACTTTCTGGGGTGTGTCCAGAGGCAAAGGAAGATGTGTGTCCAGTCCTGAGAATTCAGAAGCCGCTGTCCAAGATCTGAGCTGATTCCATGCAAGTTGACAGCTGAAAGAGCATTGTTTTCTTTCAAACATAAATGAGAATGGGGACTGGGGACAGGGGGCTTTCTGGCTTTTTTTGAAGGTGACAAGTAAAACTACATCTTTTGTATACTCACACCTCTTAAAATGTTGTTCAGGTGAAAGATGGAGAGGGAGAGCTTCCCTGAGCAAAGCACAACTCAAACAATAGGGATTGGAGCAACTCTTATTTACAGTTTGCAAGGGTGTAGATGAATTACTTACTCTTTGAAAACGTTCAGATGTTTTCATTTCTGCCCAAGGCAAATATTTTAATGCTGTTCTGCAGAACTGTGTCTGCAGCCCTTTCACAACATCACTGCTCTGCTAAGTCCCTTTGAAGAGCCCAACCACACAGACACCACAGTAAGAGGGAGGAACTACAGGGTTTTGAAATTTCCTTTTAAATCCCAGTGCTGCACTTGAATCTGACAGCATGTACGTTTAACATGTGGCTGAAAGCTTCTCTCCATCAGCAAATGTTCTGACCTGAAGAAGCAGAAATTTATAAAAACCACCACGCCATTTTCCAGGTGTTAAAACAAAAAAAGCACAGCTGAAATTGGTACATGGGAGGAGGAAAGCAGAAGAGGGGGAGTCCTCCTGTTCTTTACATAGACTCACTCCAGGGAAATTAAATTCTAGGTTTAATTCAACAGCATTTAGACCTTTGAAATCTTCTTCTCCTGCAGGGCGAGCAGGAGTAGCTGTGGGTTGGGAGCCTGACTCTCAGCATGGCTCAGTCAGGGTGACCTCCTGCTTTGTACCACACTCGAAGCTGCCCTGCAATGGCAGTGGTGCAGGAGGAAGGTCACCACATCAGGAAGAGGCACAGTGGGCCAATTTCCATCTGCTCCAGGGCTGCTGGCCAGCCTGCGAGGCCACAGGCAGCCAGGGAGCGCAGCATGAGACACAGCCACCCAGGAACTCCAGCAGTTCACATGTGAGCTGCATCAGCCACAGAGCTCCATGGGAATTCCCTTTTGGAGGGGGATTTTTTCCCTTCCAGAGCAGTCAAACACTCCCCAGCTTTTTCCTCAGTGCCTGAAGTAGCCCCTTCAAGAATGGATGTTTCCAGGCCATACCCCTTTTCTTCACCTTTCGGATCATGAGCATCTCAGGACTGCACAGCATCTCAGGAGCTGGGCTTTTAATGAGGTCTCTGTTAGGATATTCTTGCAAAAGCTGCTTTAATTCAGGGGACTCCCAGAGTACAGAGCACAGCACACAAAACCCAGAGGTTTTAAACATGATTATTTCTGTGCACTCCTTCCTATGTGGGCAAGGGTTTCACCAGAGTGAAATTCTGCCACCTGTCATTGCAGCCTCTCCTGGCAGGGGAAGGGAAAAGAACATAAACTGACCACCATTCCCTACACCTTTTACACCATTTACCAGGATATTGCAGTGGATGAGGGGAAAAAATGAGTTATTGCAAGGAAAACAACTTGCTGTAACTTAGGACTTAACATGAATAACATTCTTTGTAAGTCACTGTCAAACTACGAGGTTTTATTTTAAAAGAGAAATAATCATCCATGTGTGATGCTGAGGATTCTGTGCAGACTAAAAAAGTGTTACACACAGGGAAATACTAACTTTTCCTAACCACACACCTGGACTAAGGCTGTGCAGATGCAGGTATAAAGGGAACCCTTATCCAAATAACACTGCCTAAGGAAGAATTCCAAGAGAATTCCCCTTCCCATTCACCCTGTGATCAGTATGAATGAGTGTTCTCAGAAGCAAAGGGGAAGCAAGCACAGGAACATGATTTGTAAATAGCATCTCTGAGTTCACTATGGTCTCAAGGTCTCTGCTAATTATGGTGATCCCACCACTGCACTATAAAATGTATGTACTGGTGTGGGCTTCAACACACCCCAACAAACTTCAACAAATTACAAATCCAAAATAAAAAAAAAAAAAAGCAAAATAAATGGCCACTTTTCCAAACCTTCCTGTGACACAATCCATCATAAACCACAAGACAAAACAGAAACCAAGCACCTGTATAAAACATGTTACCCTGGAAAATGGGATTCAGCTGAGTGCATCTTCCCAAAGCTCCTTGGATGATCAAAAAAAAGTGGAAACTTTTCCCTTTTCTGTCATTATCTTATTAACTCTCTTTGTTGTTTTCTCCTCTTTTCAGACATTGCTTTCCCTCTAAGTTGGAACTGGCTATATTTCCCTTTTCCAAACTCCCTCCAGCTACTCATTTGACTCAACCACACAGTACAAAATCACTTGCATTGGAGGATAGCATCTTCTTCTTGTTGCCCAGTAAAAATTAAAACTACAGGTTGAAGGAAAATCTACAGCATATTAAATAAAAGGTTGGCATATCTGAAACAAGGTCTGAATTAGCACAATTTTTTCAGAGATTAGGCATAGTCTAACTTGGTTAAATTTAACTAGAAGCGAGTTTGGGTGGTGCATTACTGTATCTTCATGGGAAATAAGAAAGTAACAAAAAACCCAGCACATCCCCAGTCATAAAACTGTAATAAATGAAAAAAACACCATCACTGTCTCTGCCACTTAGCGTTTGGTAGAAGCAGATCAGAGTAATACTCTCATATTCCAATTACTTGTATTTTATGCTAGTTCTAAAAAATATAAGTGGAATTTTTCCAGAACTTTCCTTTGGATTTTCTCCGACTAAATATCTATTTTCCCTGCAGGAGAGAGGCTTTCTTACATTGAATAGACACCAACTTTCCAATTCCAGTCCTGCTGGAGCTGTTTAAAATACCTGCACCACCTGACTGCTCCTTTGCAGGGAGCACGCAGGTGTTTGCCTCCCAAACACAGAGGAAAAAGGAACATGAAATCAGATCTCCCTTCTCTATTTCACTACACTGAGAGCATGGTGACTTTTCTAAATGCCTGGGGGGAAAAAAACAACCCAAAACATTTGATTGTTTTAGCATCCCTGTGCTGATATGATTCACAGCTATTGGCATTTATTCTGTTTTACAATTTTCGTGCAGATCATCAGCCGAGCAACCTGAATGATGAATTAATTCCTTAATTAATTTCTACTTCTGCCCTTTCACGTTCTATACAAGCCTGAAACAAATTTTTTTGAGTCCCCAAAAGATTTAACAGCGATTAACAACGTTAATTCTCTTTAACAAAGATAGCTAAGAAATAAGGAATTACAGAAAAGAACAATCATTTCTAGCAATGCCTATAACTTCTCATCTCCACACAGAAAACACATACCTGAAAAGAAGATTTCCACAAAGCCATCTCTTACTCTCTTTCTTAATCCAACACTCAGCCTCATCTTCATGTTTGCAAAACATAACCACTTGTTGTTTTTTCCCTCAAACTGTTGAAATCCTGTCCATATCACCTACAGAATATCCTTCTAAATGAATAGCAAGATGTAGCCCCAATAGCAAACCATTTTTCAAGAGGCAACAAACTTTATATAGAGAATAAATAAATTTATAAAATGAATACTTCATATCTAAAGAGAGAACTAATTGATATTACTAAGTGCCTCCACCTGTCAGAGGATTTTATTAATAGCTTTGCTTTAAATAATCATTCTGGGGTAAAGATTGCTTATTTAATTTTCACTGTTTGGTCAATGGTTAAAAATTACATAAATCACCAAATCATCACACTGGGTTGTGTTTGTTTCAAAAATATCCCCTTTGTAGTGAAAGATACCAGAGTGATATTAGAAAGGAATATTAAAAATTAATATTAGAAAGGAGTTATATGCTGACACAAAACTATTTTTCACAGAAAAGGGAGGCAAGACACCATTTTAGTGTGAGTTTGGATTTAAACACATCAAAAATGCAGAGAGAATTTCCATGTTCTTTCATTAAATTGCATGATAATAATAAGGCTACTAATCTAAAAGGAGTTGTGGCAGCTACCTTTGCTCCCGCTGCCAGCTCCCAAAAGGAGATTTCTGCAAGAAATCAGAATTTTTCTATAATGGAAAATCATCATTTAAACATAGGAAATCCATGGGGGAAAAGGCAAAATTTGCTACATATATTTGTTTTCATTCAAATGGATACAGCTTTGCTTTGGACAGAGGGATAGAGCTGATTGTGTGTTTATATTACACTTACAGCTGGAACACAGAATCTGTTCAATATCTGCACAGCCTCCTAGAAACAGAGATGCTTTTAGTTCTATGAAAGGACACTCTAACTAATAACTCCCACAGTTTTCCTAAATATTAGCAATTCTGAGTAAAGTTGAAGAAACAAAACTATTAGAAAAAAAAATAGCATAGTGGAAGTCATCAGATAAAAATGCTGGGACACATTTTGGTCACAGCAGTAAACACAGAATGTGAGAAGCATACCCTGGTACCAGGGTGTGTTAGGTCAGGATGTCTGGTACAGATTATAAATATCCATTTCTTATGCAAGGTTTCTTACTGTTCTTCTGCCAGTGGAAATTAAATCTGGGTTAATATTTGAAGTAATAGTTTTTCACTACTGTGAAGAGGAAAGAACTGTTAAAACCTTCTGTTTTGAAAGCTTGCCACCTTTTTGTGTTCTCTGGTAGTGAGAGCTGCAGCTTGAAATTCAACAGCTCAAAACATGCTTCAAAAATGAGCAAGAGCTGAGGTTATCTAAGTGTAATCTTTGAATAAACTTCACTGAGGAATAAAATTTATTCATGCAGCATACAAAACTTTCTTTGCAACTGCTTCAACACAGTGATCACAAAATTTAATTTACTTAGGACCCATTTAGTTTCAGATTTCTAATGTAAACTACACATTAACTTAAACTCCCTCTTAGCTCCTCAGAAACACTCTTCCTCACATTAGATTTTTAAAGTTTTTTTTTTTTTTATTAATGAAATAGTTAATAAAACAGGATGATGATTGACACCATCATGGTGGTCAATGAAAAAAAAGATGCTCAAATACTTCAGTGTGAAGATCACCTCTAGAAAAAAGTGTGGACCTAGGAACACATGTGACAGGCAAGCTTTCATATCAAATAACTAGGAAAAAATAGTGATTTGGGGTTAGATGAAATAAACTGAAAGGTTAATAAAAGTAATTGCTTAGGGTTTTTTCTTGCTAATTTAAAGATAAAATAGCTACAAATCTATTTCAAAATTCATCTTTCATAAAAAGAGGTAGCTGGCAGCATTCAGTACGTCTTGAACTGCAGATTTTGCAACACACTGCATTCTGTCTAAAGAAAAAAATTAGCATAAAAATGAATCAGTTGTTATGAAAACACCAATTAAAAAAAGGCTGTGTGCTTATGCACACACACAAACCTCTGCATTGCACTCTTTCCATAGCATCGGCTTGAATTTTTGGCACATCAGAAATCGGAAGTAAGGGTTCTTTCTCTGTGTCAGCAGGCATTTTACATCTCCATTCAGACTAAAGCAGAGTGAATAAATGAGTGCTGTCATACTCAATCCAATGTCCAACTCCATGTAGGTTTCACCTTGCTTTTCCATGGAGGTCCAGAAAAATTTCCTCACAGAAATTTTAGGTATTCATTTGCACCATTATTCCTTTCATTTAAGAACAACAGGGGATAAAACAATTCAGCAATGTTTCACTGCTTAAATTCAATCAGATACTATAAAACTTAATTATAGGTCTGTTTCATTATCTTCTCTTTTAATTGTATGTCAGCTTCAGGCAGAAGCAGCAAATTCTTTGTGCTGTGCCAGCACCCAGTGACCCCACAACCTGAGGAATTGGTACCCAAGGGTTGGTAGAAGCTCCTCTTCAGAGCTGAGGTCATGATAGATGAAATAATGAGTGGTAGTCAGAAATGGAGGCTGAGATCACCCACTGGTGATCTCCTGCTTTAGCAAGTGTTCCACACCTCTTCCTTCCCAACATCACACACAAGCTCTGTCTGAATACCTCTCCTTCATGATATATAGGTCAAGTTCTTAGAAAATAGAGCTTTAGTTGTAATTATTTAGGTTGTTCACAGAGGTGCCTCATCTGCATTTGGGGAAGGAATGATTTGCATTCCCTTCCACCCTTAAATACAGGTGAAAGTGCACGACACCCTCCTTAAAAAAAAAAAAAGTCCTGTCTACAGGGTAACTTTTCTGATGTATTAATAAGTCAGTTTGTGCTGTTTACCAAGATCTGATAGTTACAGGCAAATCAAAGCCTTTTTCTGCTCTATCCTAAGCACACACCTTACCTGCAAAGATAAAACTCAGAATGTGAGTACCTCAAAACTGAGGATGCCTTCACCTAATCACTACAAAATAAACATGTTCTAGGAAAGACACAAACATGCATGCTCTTCTCTGTTGATTCTTTATATGTTTGCCCTCTTTTTGTCCTGTTTTCTCTAGCCTGCTCCTTTCTTATATTCCCATATTTCTGTCTCATCATCACTGCTCATCACCTTCATGAAGATATTAATAAATATGGATTCTTGCATGCTTTTAACATGCAGAGATGTTATAACATGGGGATTTTTATTATTGTGGAGAAAGTCACTGTCTTTTCAGTGTTACTTCATTGACCAAGCACAGGCCAGTTTCCATAGGTACATTAGAAGATATCTTTCCTTATTCCAAATTTTGAGCATGGAGAAAAATAGATACAATTGAAAAGATGGGTTTTTTTTGTTTGGTGGGGCTTTTAAAAGATGATCAGAGCAATTTTCCCTTGCTCTTCTCTTATAAAAGTGGAACTGGTGAAAGTGTACATAAATATTCATCTGAGACTCCCTCTAAGCATAAAAAAATTTGATCCTGAGGTGTCAAAGCCAGGCAACTCCAGAATAGCAAACATAACAAAGGCTAGGGCAGTCTCAAAAACAGGTTATAGCTCAATACATTTTTTGAATGAAGAGACATTCAAAAGTCTTCACAAAAAGAAAAAAGACATTCAAATGCTTTAAAGAAACAGCTAAAAGCCAAGGAATCACCTCCCCTGTATCCAGTGCCCACACACCCCAACAGGGAAGGCTGGGAGAGAAGTAGAAAACAATTCTTTCATGAACTGGAGGGAGAGAGGGGAAAAAAGGAAAAACCAAACTAAAAAAAAAAAAAAAAATAAAATTAGAAAAATATATTAAAAATAAAAAAACAGAGGGAACCTTCTGTGCTCCTTGTCCTTATACCCATACAGAAAAGAGGAGAAGTTGGCCCCCCCTTGCAGAACTGTCCCATGAGCCCATACCCACAATCCAAGTGAATCCACCTGAAAATTAATTCTGTGCTGCTTAGGATGGAAAGAGAGGCATGGAAAATGGGATGGAGCAGGACCAGAGAGCACAGACTTCATGGCCACTTCATAAAACCACTCTGCTGCGTCAAGTCCCCATCAAGCACCTGCCCTGAAGGTCCTCACGGTGACATTTGGGTTTTGCCTTTTCTCTTTTACATGTTCTCTGTATCCTTTGCACATATATTTATAGCTCTGTCACCTATTGTATTAGTAGCTAGTTTTCCCAGTAATTTTCCATGGCCTTTCCTAAGCAGAGAGACAAAACAAACTCCAGAGCTCCAAGCCCTGGGAGGTAGAAGTTCCCAGGGAGGTAGAAGAAGTTCCCAGGTTCTTCCTGAGAGCCAAGGCTGAGAACAACTCTTTGAGATACATTCTCATGGACAAAGGACAACCAGTGCTGAAGGAGGGCTCCAGAGAATGGGCTTGACCTGGGGAGAATTGCATCATCACTTGTCCTTTTTCCTGCTTTTTATCAATTATGCTAATTTCCTAAAACCTATAAAAATGTGCTCACTCCTGGGGGCGTGAGGTTTTGTGGACATCTTTCCACAACTGCTCCTGAAGGCCTTCATTAAAAATCCCATTTCATATTACCTTTTTACTAAAATTATCCCGAGTTTCATTTCCAGGCTGGGAAAAAGGCAACACTCAAACCTGACATTTGGAAAGTCTCCCCTTCCCTGCGGCTGCCGCAGGGATGTCTCAGACCTCGCCTATGCCCAGCTCCCCTTCCCAAATGATCAAATGGCTGCTCAAGCAGCAGATGGCACACACTCCACAGGGTTTTACATCAGTGACTGCCAGGAGACAGCTGGTAATCCTTGTGCTGTGCCAAAATCCGTGTTATTCAGAAGACAATGAGATTAGTTCCTGAGGCAGGCTGGCTGTGGCCAGCGCAGAGCTGTCACACACCCCACACCTTTTGGAGCAGAGAACATCTCCTCACCCCTCTGGCACTATTTACCTCTGAATTTGAACATGGATATAAAGCTTTCCTTTATCCATCCTGCACGTGGTGCAGGAAATCTTCAGGACAGCAGAGGTGCTGTAGGAGCTGCTGGAGTAGGGACAGGTGTGAGGACAGGGGATGCAGCATCACTATAAATGTGACAACTTGCAAATCATCACAGTTTGGGTTTGGGACAGTAATAACATGGGCTCTTAGGTGGTCACACCTAATTCCAGGAGGCAATCCAGAGCACCTCCCTCTGCCTGCCACCTTAGTCATGCTCCGGAGTGTGTTACGTTGGAAAATTGAAAAATGAACAAGAAAGGCATCCTCCTCAGACAAAATAAACCTTATGCATCATAAGATTTCTTTGCACGCTGACTTCAACTCTGGGCACAAAAAAAACCTGCTCGTTTCATCCTGACCAGCTTTTGAAATGCATTTCTGGATGAGCTCTCCAAAGCTGCCTTGGGCAAATTGAATACCTGGAGTTTTAATGGGATTGTCAAATTCAGGTCTTTCAGGTCCCTTTGAAAAAACAATTGTTAAAGAGGCTAAAAGAACCTCCAATAAACCAGAACTGAGCCTTGGCACTTTATAAAATTTAAGGGTTGCTCTTTGAATTTGCATAATCTGCAAATAAACCGGCAGCAAACCCACGCAAATTATATTTGAGAAAAACAAGTTTAGTCATACTCAAAACAAATTTCTGAGACAGAAAAAAATAAAAAAAAAACCGAAAAACAAAAAACAAAACAACCAAAGGAAAGAAAAGGAAACCGTATAATCACAGGAAATACTCCTGTAGTTTTGCAGTTCATTTGTGCTTCCATGGAAGGTGGAAAACAAGCTATAGCTGCTCTTGCCAGCAGGGAGCAGCTCCAGCAAAGCATTATCCCGGTTTCCCAGCAGGATGAGGCTGCTGCAGCTGCATTTGGTGTGTGCACATCTGCTGCACACCCAGAGTTCTGTCCCAGGGGCGAGGATTATTCCAGGTTGGGCTACACAAAATGCAAGCAGCTGAGCCCCAAGCTCTGCAGGGGAGAAGGAGCAAGGAGAGCTCGGCCCATCAGAGCCAGCAGCTCACAAGGATTTACAAGAATTGATTTGTTCCAACAAATGAACCGTCCAACAACAAGCAGAAACAAACAAACAGCTAACTGCAAACCACCCCAAATCCTACAATACCAAAAAAACAAACCCAAAAAGCCAACATTGTAAGAAAGATACAAAGCCAGAGGAGCAGAGCTTGGTTTCAGTCCTCTGGCTAGTCTGGGGTCGGTACCTCAGGGTGGAGGAAAGTACAAAAACCAGCCTAGTTGTTAAAATCAGAGTAAAGAATAGGGGGGCAGGGGGAACCAAACCAGCCTGTGGCCAAAGTGGGATTAATTTTCCATTTATTTCCAAGGCTGATTTGTTTCACTTAACTTCAGAGATCTACAGTGAAGATGCCAGCAGCTGGGCCTGGCGCCTCAGACTCTCTTTATAATCAATAATGAGAAATAAGTACTTGAGGGCCCTATTGTCTGATCCATTTTTAGACTACATTCTTTTTCCCCCCCAGATGAGTTGAATTGGAACAAAAAAGTGCTTATTTTCTCTATTGAGAGCAAAACAAATCCAGAACAACCAGGTCAGACATAACAGGCCTGTATACATATTTTCTCACTGAAAGTTCCCTCCTCAGAGCTCTGAAAAGCCATCACCATTTCTTTGAACAATTAGCATCACTGGTTGAGAGGCAACCCAGCCATATGCTCATCGAATGCCCCTCCATCTCATTAAAATTAAAAAAGCATCTTCAGAAAGGTACTCCAAAGAATAAAACTTTTTCCAACACTCTCAAGCCATTTTCATCACCACCCACCCACAATACTTTTACACCTCTCACACACTGGTTTAAAATATGAATGATTCCTAGCAAACCAGAAAAGCTTCATGCTTTAATTGCAATAAAAATCCATTTTAATTATGTGACCACCTGTTGAGAGAATAAGTTAACTGATGAGAACTGTATAAGCCAAGAACAATAAATCAAGCTGACTGATTGAGTAAAGCTGAGAGAATTAGCCTCCAAGTATTTTATTTAATCCTTTGATAGAAGCATCTCATGTACATATCAATAGTAAAAATTGTGAGAGAACAACAGGAAGAACTTAATTTTCTCAAGGGTTAAACTCTCAGGCTTAGATTATGTTCTGAATATAAAGGGTTCAATACTCCAAAATCTTAAAAATTTCTGGTTTCAAAGCTATATTTATTTGATGTCTTGCAGAACTAAGTCATAATTACTCTTAGATGAGCATACTGGTCACTGAAAAGAAAAGTTTCTTCATTCATGATGTTTAGTTTAATACATTAATTTCTATCTCAGCATAAGATGACAAACCTCTGGGAATAGTTTAATCCATCTCAGTTAATCACACCAAAATTACAACCCTTTGTCTATTCATGTTTCAAGGCAATATTTATTTTAATCACAGTAGCACCTAGCACACACGGCCCCTCCTGTGCTGACACTGTGAACACTCATATTTTGAAGAGAGTGCTTAAAGAATCTTTAGCTTTATTACTTAAAGAATCATGCTTTAGAGGCAGCCAAGTCATAGAAGAGTCAGTGAACCATTCAAAAGGCTTCTTATATTGAAAAGTCAAGGGCAAGAAGACAGTGATACCCCACTTGGTGTACAGTTTTGACTTTCTAAGAGCAGTAGGACATCTGTTACAAATGTGAACAAACACTGCTCAGCACTGATTTATTGTTCTATAGACAAACAGAAAAAGTATTTTAAACACTGAATAAATGTTAACAATGCCTGAAAGGAGGGCATTATATCCCTACAGTGATCACTGTCACAGAATCCCAGAATCACTAAGGTTGGAAAAGGCCTCTGAGGTCATTGAGCTCAGCCTCTGGCAGATCACCACCACATCAACCAGCCCACAGCACTAGGTGAGATTTCCTCTTGTTCCTTCAACCCTTCTAGGGCTGGCAAATTTGTCACCTCCCTGGGCCATTCATTCCAGTATTTAACAAATCTTTTAATGAAGATATTCTTCCTGCTGTCCAGCTTGAGCTTCCCCTGACACAGCTTAGGGCTGTGTCCCTAGCCTGTCTGTCCTAAGTCACTGCAGTATTGCTTCCAAACTTAGAGACTGTGCAAGCAGAATAAAACACCCCAAACCAGGTGTCCTGTAAGGGGGTGTGTGTTTTGAACTCCAACTCAAGCAGCTGCAGTGCCAGCACTGCTAAGTTCTTGTGCTGTATCTTAATTTAAGGGTCAGTACTAATGTTCAGGACAGCTGGACACTGCTCTTGATTCCATTTCCACACCATCTTCTATGGTATCTTACCAGGCAGAACTGAAAACAGAGCTTTAATGTTTTAATGTTTAATGTTAGAGCTTTAATTTTTTAGTGAAAATAAACCCATGAGACCACAAACCTGTGACCACCTCAGTTGTTTCTGTATTTACCTTCATTATTCTGTAATATTCTTCTCATGCATGGCATCCATATTAATACAATCTGTCCTCCCTCCACGGATGCTTCATCTGATATTCAGTCATTGATTTTGATATTTGTCCACCTGGAAAGACATCAAAAATGAGAAACCACTGTACTTCAAGCAGCTGTTTAGTGACCTCATCAGTTCAAGGTTCAGTAAGCCAGGATCGAGTCTAAATATATTCCAGTTGATTCCACCCTGGCTAGATAATGACACTTCCCAATTCTCTTCCAGAATATAAAACATGGGAACAGCAAGGATTGACTCTAAATTATGTGACTGTACATGACAACTTCCTAAGCTTCTGCTCCTTGGACTGTTCCTGCAGATGGATAACTATATGATTTCAAAGGGCACGACTAGCTGAACAAGCTGAGCTTTTTTCAAGGAAATCCAGTCAGTTTTCTTGCTACTACCTCTCAGATGGATAGTGATTTCTAGTTAGGGATCAGGAAAGCATGGCATGCTGCTAGGCACAGAAGGAAATAATAACCAGAGCTCAGATACTTAGGAAATCCACAGCTTCCCAGGATTTAACAAGGAACACCATCTGTGCTATTTTTACCATTGTGATCCTCAGGTTTTCCCTGCTGAGGATTTCCTTAGATTTGAAAGTTCCTGAACCTTGGCTAATTTCCTCAACCCTTTCCTTAAGGGAGATCTCTTTTACTTTTGCTTTGTGATCTCTTCCCAACTACAGAGTTAGAAACCATCATCCTTTCTGAGCACTGAAAAGAGATCTCTGGCAGAAATTACTCTCCTGGAAATTAAGTAATATAATTTGAAAAATAGTACCAGAAGGGTGCATATTGTAGTAGCAACAACTGATTATTGCAAACCCTAAAAACATTTTCTGAATCTCAGTAATTTGGGAAAGTAACCAGCTCATGAAGAAAAGAATTAAAATTCCAGAGAGCTGCATCTGCATCTAGAATGCTTTAGAGAATCAGAAAATGAATGCTCCTAACAAATAACCAGGTCTGGGAACAGGGAACTTAGTTACAAAACAATGCTCACTAGTTATGGATAAAAAGCTGGATATAGGGAAATGGTCATGAGGCCACACAGAGCAATGTGTGCTCCTTCCAACAAGCACCTCAGTTCTAGCTGTTCAGGGAACCAGCTGGCTATTCTCTGCTAGCCAAGAAATCTGGCCTGGTGGCACACCAGCAGATATGGTCAGTCAAATCTCTCCCTCTATTTCTCTCCAGTTTCAGACATCAGGCCAAAACTTTTCCCTGCTGCTCTGCATGGTTAAACAGGGAGAGGGCTCCAGCCCAGTGCACTGAAATGTTTCTGAGCCTGCAGTTCATGGACTGCTGCTGGTTCATAAAACAGCAGAAGGTGGACTGTGAAATGCTTGCTACACCAGCCCCTACTCCAAATGCACATTCTCATACACAGAAGCAAAGAAAAAAGCAAAACTGGGAATAAATAAAGCTAAGAGAATGTTCCAGCTTCTGCTTAATATTTGCTTTGTTAAAAGCAGATGCTGTGGCAAAGCTGCATTCACAAGAGTTTTCCAGAAGGTAAGCAAGCCCATAGATTGAAAATCAGCTACAAAACCAAGAGAAAGGAGAGGACACTGTTCCCCTTAAAAGATGTCTTGTAGGCCCCTGGGCTTCAGGGCTGTCAAGTCTCTAAAAAACTGCTTTCTCTTCAGGAAAACAGTAAAGGAAAAAGTGTAGAAGTAACCTTCTCTTGAATTGTGTGTTAGCCTGCACTCACACACCCCTGTTTGTGATGTGCAGAAGTAGAGCCTGTGCTGTTGCCACTGAAACCCATAAATGTTATTCTCAATTAATTCAGAATCTGGACTTTATAAAATTAATTCTTGTACAAATCAAAAAATATGACTCAAGCACTGATTGAAACTGACAGATTGTTTTTCTCCCTCAGCTCAATCCCTGTAAGAACAAGTTGTTCCAACTAATTTCCTGACAGGCAGGTATCCAGATCACAAACAAAACTCAAAATTAACACTGGCATTCTCACCAAAAAATCTCAGTAGAGATCCAAAGAGCAGAGCAAGTTTGCAGACCATCCCAAATACAATCCAATATGAGCACAGAGTCCCAAAATATGAAAACAGGATATTCAAGGGAAAAAGCAAAATATTTACTATATCTGCATGTGTGTTCCACACTCCTCTAAAAGCTTCTGGTTCCAAAGCACCACTCACTGCCTTTCGTGGCAGCAGCTGGAGGGGGGCTGGTGGATTTTAGGACTTTTCTTATACTCTCTGGAAGGGATTTTAACTGTGTGTCTGGTCTTCAGTTGCTCAGTTTCTGAAAGAAAACATTTATTCCTGACAAGCTCTAACATCCCTGGATGAAGAGCTGTTTTCAAAACTCTTCTTTTCTTCAGAAAAGATAAAAAAGAAACATATTTTAATTTTTTCAGTCATTTCTGGTGGGACACTTACCTATTCCAGTCTTATTTCCATCATTCATATTTAATTACGGTTAATAAGCGAACAATGTAAGGCAAACAAGGGGAAAACACCTGATGTAACCCACAGATGGGATCCTTCAGTGCTACTGAAATGTGCAGGAACAGGAAAACTGACATGGGATGAACTCTTGGAGGGCTTTTATGAAAAGGCTGAAGTATTCCTCCTCCTCTCCCCAACACACAGAACCCAAAACACAAGTCAACAGGAGCATCTGTTCTTTACACTCCAGAATGCTGAAATCTGTCACGGGAAGAGCCCAGGGTACTTTAACTGTCAAAATGGCTCTTCTCTGTTATTTATAAAGTAGCACAAGTGAGGATTTTGAAAACAGAGGGTGAGATATATCCCAAACTCTATATTTAGATATATAAGAACATAAACTTCAGGTTATAGATTCAAAAACATCAGAAAGGTTGAATTGGTGGTTTCCAAAGACATATTTAGATATATAAGATATATGTTTAGATATATAAGACATAAACTTCAGGTTATAGATTCAAAAACATCAGAAAGGTTGAATTGGTGGTTTCCAAAGACGTTGTGCTCGTGCAGGAAGTGTTTTCACGTAGGACAGCTGAAGCCTGGACTTTGAAAAGATGCAAATCCTCTACATCTCTAGGAAGAAGATGAACATACAAGGCCAGCAGGTCCCCTTGAAGAAGAGGCCTCTCTGTGTGTCCCTCAGGAGCTCAGCTCCTGTCCTTTTCCTTCCCTGGGGCTCTGCTCATTGCCCAGCAAGCAGGCAGCACCCAGAGGAGGTGAATCCACACTCAGCACCGTGTTTCCGAGTTGCTGCAGCTTCACACCACTGGAATTCACCAGAAGTGGGTTTTCACACTGCCTTCCCCCATTTTAGCTGCAGAGGCACAGCAGTCTGGCTCTGAAAAGTCCATCAGTGACGCTCCCATACTTGTTTGCCTCAACTTCTCTGTTCATTATTTTCATGAAAGCACCATCCTAGCGCTTCACATCCTTTCAAGGGAGCTGTTAATTCAACAGGGAAAACTTCCCACTCTTCAAGTCTACAGGTCCAAAAATCTGTCTACATTTTCTGTTTGCTGCAGATGAAATGCTCTTTGCTGCACCTCAGAACATGGGCAGCGATGGGGAAACGAAGCAAAGCAGTAAAGACATTTGCTACCTTCACTGTTATGCAAGGCAACGCTCCTAAATATTCAAGTTCAATACTGAAATGATTTCCTTTTGAATGAAAGTCACTTAAATATATACATATATACACGTACACACACACACATATATATATACACACACATATAGACATATCAAGGAAGTCATATAGAAAATGTTAGGTAAATTATTTCTCTAGCTTGGTTTGTTGTGTTTGTTGGTTTGTTTTTTTCTTTTTCCCCCAGTGGTCACTGATATCTGATGTATTTTCTTTAATTTCCAAACTCCATCAATTAAAAAGAATAAAGGCACATCTTTTTTAAGCAGTGGTTGGGCTGGTTTTTGCCTTTATCTTGTTATAACTGGGTATATCAAGATAGAAGCCACTGTAATATTGAGAATGTGTGCAGACTTTAAAGTGCCATGTTCTGGGTATGCTAACTGCTAAGGTTGTTTAGCACTACATTAGCTGCCTCTTCTTTTGCCTACCATGTCCTACCAGGAAATTCTCTATAGACAGAGATAATCTTGCAGACAAGTTTGTAACAGCTGATGACAAAAATAAGTCTGTAAAATAACTCGTAATTCTCTTTAAGTAAAGAAAAATATACTATACAGCCGTAGAATAAACCCTGATTTAATACCAGCAACTGAAATTATGACCAGCTTCAGCAACAGGCGTCTGCCTGCCGTCATCTTCTGTGTGGGATGCAATAAAAAAAGCAATAAATAAAATTACCTCCTCCATTTTAGAGTCTTAGAACTCCAGATTTCAAAAATGTACTTCTTCACTCCCTGAGAGCAGGAATACAAGGTATTGTATTTATTCCACTGCCATTTTCATGGGCAGACTCCCCTGGCTGGCTTCCCTCTCCCGTGGAGGCACCCTGGCCAACAGGGCCCTTTAGGCAGGGCAGTCCCAAGCCCTGGGCTCTGTCCTCACTCCCCCACAGGTGCAAAAAGGAGACAGGAGAGCAGCCCAGGGCGGTTCTTCAGCTGAAGGAGCTGAAGTTCTTCAACTTCGGGCAGAGAGCACACATCAAAGCCAGGCTGGATGGGGCTCTGAGCAACCTGCTCTAAAGAAAGGTGCCCTTGAGGACAGCAGGTGGATTGAAAACAGATGGTCTTTAATGTCCCTTCTAACCCAAAGCACTCTGTGATTTTATGATCTGCACCACCTTGGTCATGTTGGCATGATGGAGGAATGACAGAGGCAGTTTTAAGGATGGGATTCTCGTTTAATTCTCTGGTTAAGCCATTCTCACTGAATTTCTGGACACTCCAGGTGAGTAAATAGGAATTATTTCTGTGTTACAGTTTGCTTCTACAATTTTGGCTAGTGGTAGACACATCTTTGAATTTGGAGCATTTTTTTTTTTCTAGAAATGTCCAGGGTTGAGCTGGACTGCCACACTTCAAGTACAGGTGTGATTTCTCCAGTGGAAAATGGTGTTTCCCTGATGCCTAAGAGTGCCTGCCACTCTAGAGGAAAAATACCCACTGTCAATCATAGTCTTTGATTTACAAGTGCAGGCTCCTTCTCTCTAATGGATCTGAATTAACACATTAGAATTCTCCCCCACCTCCCCTCACCAAAATAAATGTAGCTGAAAATTCCAAACAAAAGAAAACATAACAAAACATTTTTCTACTTGTACTTTATGACAAATCATAACATGTGTTGAAGTCAACTGTACCAAATCACATATATAAGGAACTAAGCTCCAGATATAAATGGTATGGGCGATGAAAAAAACTATATATATATTTAGTAAGGAAAAATCTCTGTATTGCTGATCACCCTGTCTTGTGATGGCACCTTACTGGCAGCAAGGAAAAGTGTGTAGGTGTTCCCCTGACAAAAACCCAACCACAAACCCAAACACAACACCCACACCAAAATCATATCTGTTTGTCCTGCAGCACTGGATTCTATGAGATGACTCCATGCTTTGCCAAAGAGTATTTATTCCCTTGCACTGCCTTTCAAAAAATTAATTGAATAACCCTCAGGTTTCAAGGGCTTCAATCAAGGTATGCCTTACCACTTTCCTTTCTGGTCCAAATCCTCTCTTTTGCAAACGTCATTGTCAAAGCCTCAGCCTCATTTTTGTGCAGTAGACAGCACATCCAAAAAGTGCCATCAAGCCCTACTGAAACCTGGAATCCAAACCACATCAAATTTAGTGAACTGACTGCATCAGTCAATATATGATGCCCAATACCTGCTTCCCAGGCTGTTAATGTTCATGTGCTTGGACAGAAACAGCTTTGTCCAGACTGTGGCCATTACCTTCTGCAGAGATCTCCTCCATTACTTCACTCACCTCCCAAACACATGCTGGTTTTCTATTTCCAGTGAGCTCTTTATGTCTAGATAAGCTGTGGCCATCTCCTGTTCATCACAGAGCATGCAGTAAAATAACAAATGCTCAGGATGGAGGCATGACAAAGCAGAATATTTTCCTTTACCTTCCTAAACTTGGCTGTGGTCTCAGAGCCTGCACTGAAGCAGGTTCACTGTCTACCTTAAAGTGACAGCAAATGTTCTCCATAAGCCACAAACCCTTTCCTAACCCTCTCCAGACATTTCCTAGGAGGTAACAAAACATTTCACTTGAGAGCTGCTGTGGACTTTTATACATCACAGCTCTCAAGACAACCAGCTACTAATCACTGCATTTTGTGGATTACAGTGGAAACAGTCAGCAAACACAGCTAGAAAGTGTTATTTTAAATCCCTGACAGGATAAATAGATGCAAAAAAGAAAAAGGTGGTAGGTCCAATAGCACTGGTATTTTTATCTCAACTCTTTCTGTGGTTATTAGGACACCGACCAACTCTGTGGACAAAGTGGAGATTGTCAGAAGCTGAGAATGGAAGTTAATTCCTGCAAGAAGCAGGAGACCATAACATTCATTAGGTCACTGATATTTGACCAAATAAAGGTCAGCTGTCACAGCCAAGGCCAGAGTGGGAAGTCATCTACACATTCCCATTTGTCTGTGAGAACGATAACCTTGTCCTTAAACAAACAAGTTATTTCTTTAGAGGAGATAACTGAAACTAAATGAGCTTTTGTCATGGAAATGAGAATTGAAGATGACTGAAGGCTTCAAAATCCGTTAAATAGCAGTGGTTTTAGAGAAATAACAAAAAGAACATGCTGCTTGTACATCTGTAAGCGCTTCCCTAAACTGCAAACCTGATTATAGGTCTGTAAAATGGTCCATAAAATAAGGCACAAATAACAGCTTCTGTCTCTCTGGACACTGCTGTAAACAACAGCAGCAGCAGGCTGGGATCAGCTCATAACCATTCTGATCCTGGCATTAGCAAGGTCATCCATGCTATTGCTTCCTGCCCTGCTTCTCTGCTGCAAATCTACTCAGCTAGTCCCTATTTAGTTAAATCCAAGGTGGATTACACATTAAATGTAATCTTAAAAAAAAGATGCTAACATAATGTTATTAGAATATATTATATATGCAAATATAATATATTAGGATTATATATTATATGTAATAATCCTAAAATAATCCTCCACAAGGTATTAGCACGCTGCTTTAAACTACCCAAATTCTTAGTAATTATTAGCCAACTAATCCACACTTTGCTGGGTATGTAAATGGTGGGCAATGCACATTTCCTAGTTCCTCTTAGATTCCTTAGATCCTCTTCCCATACTTTAAACCATTACTAGAAACACACTGATTTTGAAATGTGAAAATTTTCTTTTACATCTGCGGATTTAAATGTAACACAACACACTGTTAATTGTCTGTTCTGTGGGAAACCCACATGGACATTGAGAAATACATTTTTGATTGGATTTTTTTCCAGTTTTTGGTAGAGCTAAGAGTCAGAATTTTATCCCACTGGGAGAGGAAGTTTGAGTAGTGTGATCCTACTGGACTATATGGAACTCCATGTCCATGCTATGGTTCCCACACAGCATAGGAAAAAGGGATCAGATCAATCCATCCAGCATTAAACTGCTACTTTTTAAAGCCAAAATGTCCCTCTTGGAATGAAGGCTCATATTCTTTATAAAAATACATATTTGATTAATAGTTGACTGGTGTGGAATCATTTCACAGCGTGAAAAGTCAAAGCTCTTACAGAATTTCTGCTTAAAATTGTGAATAAAATCTTCATCTCTTAATATCCATTGATCTACAAAATTACAACATGCCTAAAACAGCTATGCACAATCAAAATAATGTAGCTAATTTCTTAGAATATTTCTTGATTTTCTCCTGTTAATTTACTAGGGGAATATAAAACTTTCAAAACGCTTCTGCAACCATTTCAACACCCTATTTATGTGGTAAAACAGAAAAATAAACGTGACATTTGGACTCCTTCATAAGTTGTACAACATTCTGGCTACTACTATTTTGATTTAATTACTCCTATTTATGCTGCAAACCACCAACAGTGAAAATTATGAATCACATAATTGATTCTAAAATTCAGAATTGGCTCAAATTCAGGTATACAAGTTAACCATTTATTTGTGTATTCAGAAAAAAAGCAACAAAATCAAAAGCAAAAAAAGCCCCAACAGATCCCCTTTTCTCTTGAATTTTGAAGTGATTGCAAATCAACCCAGATTCCAGCAGTAAATCATTTTTGTGTACTGTGTTCCTGTCACCATACAGACAATAGCTGAAAGAGGCACCATGCAAAGAATTTTCTCAGACTGACAGTATTTTTTCAAGCCTGGGTTTTCTCAAGAATAAAAGCCAGTATCAAACTGAATGTTTACATTGCAATATCATATACAGTTCTGCACATTAAAATTGGAGGTCTGGATTTCACATGAGATATACATCATGGTAGACACTACTCAAAATGCTGGGGGAAAAAAAAATAAATAAAAATTTCCATGTGTTTCCAGGACAGTTCAAATTCTTGAAAAATTCTTGTCTTGCTAGCACTTGGCCTTGCTAACAATATCTGCTAAATTAATTTCTATGCAGGCAGACAATTTTTTTTGCCTTCTTTAATGCATATTTCTCCTTTAATGTGCTGCTACTGGTAAGTAGCTGTCACTGTTCTCTTGCATTAGGGCTCCTGTCTCAGTCCAGTCATGCTGACAGTGGGGTCTTTACACACAGATTTTGAAAATGTTATTTAATTATTTGGCCAGGGATGTTTTTGGGCTTCAAATACCCTGTCAAACATCTTAAGTAAGCTGAGTGACACCTAAACATCATTTTCTCATGCACATGCAGTAAGAATTATTCTTACTGACTTATGCTGTAGATGATAAGAGTTCTGTCACCTCAACCTCACTTCTTTTTGCCACACAGAGGCTTTAAAACACACATTCTTAGTAAGATGCCAAATTTGCTGTATGTTGCATGCTTCTCTGCACTTAAGCCATGTTCTATCTTTGACAAGAATATTCTAAAGAACTTTTCTCAAGACTTAAATACTCTAAACAGCAGAAATGTGAGATTTTTGCTGAGTACCTTCTCCCTCCTAAATGTCAAATACAACATAAAGTGTGCTGGGAGGGGAAGACTGAGAAGGAGGAAAATAATTATGCTGTGCAGCTTGGAAGGCTGCTACATGTCACAGCTAAGGATTTTTTAGACTCATGAGAAAAGTTGCTGAGCCCTGTACTCTCAGATAATTTTGTGAGATGTGTATTCCTGTGTGTTGTACTGCTGCATGGTCTTCTGCTATCTGTAGAGTGGAGGCATTGCCCTTGTGAAATATTCTCGTGGGCAAGGGCAGAGTTGCCTGCACTAAAAAGCCAATTTCCTTGCTAATTCAGTAGGCCTTTGTGATCTTCCAGAAAGCTAGAAAAAAGAAAAGACTGCAAACATGCAGCAGGTCTGGGGCACCATTAGAGAAAACGAGGGATGGACAGACAGCAGCAGAAGGAAGGATGGAATGGCCAGTACTGTGTTGCACCCCTAAAAAATTAAAAGGTTTTATTCTATTTCATTGTCTCACAGAGGAGAAGCTCCATTCACTCCCACACATACACAGAGGACTCTGCAGTTCAAGCTCTAGTTTTGCCAGGGGATAAACCCCAAAGAAAGGGCTGCCTCCTGTCTGTTCCTATCAACATTTGAAACCACAAATCACTGAGTTCAGTACCTTTCTCTTGTGCTAGAAATGTGGCCATGCCAGTCTGCCCAGCCTGCATGCAGCACACTATCCTGACAAGTTTCCCCTCTTTATTAAATGTAAGGACTACAATTTACTCCTGTGGCAGGAGATACAGGAAAGCCCTAAGGCTGGAAATGGGTAAACTGAATGATATCAAAAAGTTTACAACCCAATTTCCAAAAGAATTCTGAAGGCCAAAAGGTGCAAATGGACTGCACAAGGAACCATCATCTGTTTTTAAGTAGTGATTAGAACAAGAAGGCAACTTCTCCCACTGATGCCAGTGCACAGAAAGTAATGCTGTCATGTACAAAGAAGTCTCATCATTCATCCTTGTGGAGCACCAAGCCAGAGAAAGTTTTCCCTGTTCAAGTCTGTGGTCCTCCTGCACAAAACAGCATTGTGCTAATTATATCTTTTGAAGAGAAATAGAGAGATAAAACCTTCAGCCTCTAACCACACAGATCCTACTTCAACATTTCTAATATACTGAGTAAAAAAAAAATAGGATCCCCAAAAGACCATAAATTTATAAACAGCACAAATTGCATTTTGTCACAGATTAAGAGATTGGAGATTATAAAATCACATTTGCTCAAGAAGACAGGGTCATTATGATGGAATTTTGATCATGAAGATAAACATTGGCACAGTCCTGATGTTTTTGCATGGTCTAAATCCTGATCATGTCCATTCACACCCAAAGTCTCAGTTAGACTCCTTGCAAATCTTAGCAAGAATGAATTTTCTCAGAAGATATTAAAAAGACCAGCTCTTATGAGAGCTGGTCCTCAAATGGCAAAATGAATGCCTTCATAAATTGAAAGACAAACAGAACAGCATCACTGAATGCCCAGGCTCATACACTTCCATTGGACACAAACCTTCTCGATGGCACTCCCTCTCCAAATATGTAAGAACCAGACATGAAAGAGGATGGCTCTGTAAAAGACAGGAAGGTGACACATAACTGTGTCAGGGTAGGAAGACAGACTCTGCTTTCCCTCACTCTGTGAAGGGGCTGGGATGACTTTGCAACCCATCCTGAAGATTTCCTCTCACTCCCATCCTGAAGTGCAGCACCACAGTCCCAGACCAGCTGAAACCACTGTGCCAGCACAGAAAAAGGGTAGAAATACTTGAGAAAAGCTCCTTGAGAGGTCAAGAATTTGTGCTTGTGAACTCTTCACCCTCGAGGAGCTGCTGCCTCTTGAGGGAAGGCAATTACACACTTTCTCACCTGGCAGTCTTCAGAATGAGCTGATGTTTAGGCAGGCAGCACTGGCATGCACTGGGCAGGAGAGATAACTAGAGTCAGTTCCCACAAAGGGAAGGCTGCAGACAAGAAAGGTCCAGTGTGGAGCATTGTCAGGGCAGCCACCTCAGCTCCTTAAAGCTGACCCTCTACAGCAAGTCACCTCTTGTTCACCGCTGCCTTGAGCTGTTCCTGTGATTTTCTGTCCTTGGCAGGCAGATTTATTTCTTTTCAGAGCTGATCTTTTACCAAATTCCTCTATATTCACCGCAGGCTGTCTTTCTCTGGTTCACTGACAGAATCACCTGCAGGTGACATCTTCATGCTGCACTCTTATGCCAAATTCTGTTCCTGTTATGATATGATAGTTATTTATGCCTAATGCACAGGTTTAAGTTGTGTCTTTTATCCACAAATCCGTGCCCACATGCAGACAGCAAATTATCAGGATATTTCCTTTGCAAAGAACCTTGAGCTCAATTAAGATCATCGGTAAGAAAAGATTGGGGAAAAAAACTATGAAGAAAACAATCAAAAACCCACACCAAATAATGCCACATAAAAAGCAAACAGCCAATAGAGTTTCCCCTTCCAAAAAAGAAAAAATAATTCAAATATGAACCTAGGTAACTTTATAATGGAATTAGCCTTAAATGGGCTTCATAAATAACAGTTCTCCACACAAATCCATACTATTCACAGCCTACCATTCCCAGCCCTCTTGCCTCCTCATCTGTGATTCTGCTTCCCATTTTCTTACTGATAGATGCTCCAAGAAAAACTATTCATCAACAAAAGTAAGTTTCACTTAGCAACAGTTTCCAGGTGAGATTTGCCATCCAAACCCACTGCAGAGGCATTTCTTCGACTGAAACAAAGGAACATCAAACCTATTAAAACACTTAATACAAAATCTGTTCAAAATACAACAATCTTTCTCTGTCCTAGCAACTACCACTCTCTTAGAAAAATTATTTACTGGGAAGACAAGCAGGAAAGTAATTTTGCATCACAGAAGTCAAGAGAATATATTTACTGGACAGCATTTGTCAGACAACCTGGGAAAAAAAAATACAGCTGTATGAGGAATCTGCAGCTCAGACAGGAAGATTTCAGCTAAGCCTTGAAACAGGAGCACACAATGTTAAAAAGTTCCCAGAGGATCCTAAACTACCTGAGTGCTTCCCAGAATTCCCACACAAACACAGGAGAAATGTTTAAAATGGCAGAAAGGAAAGAGGAAAGGGAAACAAACCCATGGACACTGATGGAAAGAGCTAGAGGGGGAAATGGTGAATTCAAGACCAAAGGGCTGGCAATAAGAACCAAAGCTCTTTACATAATAATATGAGACAGGTGTGTGGGATGAAGGGTGCCTTTTTAACCCTACCAATCAGCTTTTGCATTTTTTCATCTTCTGCTCAAACAAACATAAACATCCTAATCTCCAGCACTGTAAAATTACAGCATGTATGACAAAAGATGGAGTTATAATCATTGCATGCAAATATAGTCAGGGAAATCTGACTGAATGCCAAGGAAAGATTTTGTGGTTATTTCTAAAAACAGTTGTAACAATGGAAAAACATCACTGCAATGACCACAGCAGAGCTCATGCAATCATGAGAACCTCCTTATTCCACTGTTTATGGTTAGAGTAGCATTGAAAGCCAAATTAATGTCTATGATGGCTATTATTGTTGTTCATCCAGCCTTGCACTGCTGCAGGACCCCATTTATTTACACCAGACACAAAAAAAAAGGGTTGGGATTACACAAAAACCTGGGTAATGCTGTAAACAATGTCATGACATTTATAGATTTTCAGAGTATTTCTGTCCATGAAAAACACAAAAGACAGCTTTCTTTTAATTACAAGTTCTTTTTGTTGATTTTTCTTTTTGCCATTTGTTTCAGTTTTGCTTTAATTTAGACGACAACCTGATCCTTTTAATTTTTTTTTTAAACAGCAGTATAAGGAAGTTTTCTTTGACAAGCTCCAATTACATGCTTGGTAAGAGTTCTTCAGAGTAGCACTTGAAATTCACTTTCATTCAAGACAAAAATGTCAAATTCATTTAATCACTGAAATAAGAAGTTCTTCTGTCTCTAGTTATTCTTTAATGAAATACTCCTACACTCCAGGTACTTATCACAGAGAAGTAGAAATGTAGGAAAAAGATATTTTGGTGTAACACAGATGAAAATTTCAAATCAATATTAGTTTATGTCTTCTACCTGCAAGAGTATCTTTAGCCAACCTGGGGGAAAAAAATTGCTACTTTCAACTTGGCTGCCATGGTAACATGAAATGGTCCAATTTATTGCAGTTATCACAAATGCTATTAATCCTGGGGATAACAATGGGTGGCAATGAGCCGTACTGAGGAGGATTATTTTCTTTTAAGTTTTGCTAAGGAATTTTGGGAGAAGTAGAATAACCAGTACTGAAGATGATGGCTGAATAAGGACATTGAAAAAATGAGTTAAAACTGAAGAGCTAAGCAATTTTTTTGTTCATATTCCTATTCTGAATAGCATCAATCACTGAAAAAGTTGAGGCACAAGTCTGCTTGCTTTTGGTAGGGAGTAGCAAGTTGAGACTTCAGTAGGTTTTTTTGCTGCTTTAGTACAGTTGGAAACAATTTTCTGCATCTGTAAGTCTGGTTTCAAGCATAGTTTTGCTTCCCACAAGAAAAAAATGAAACCTGTAGCTGTTCTGTCTTTTCTTTTTCCTCTTAAACTTTTAAAGAAAGAACATGCTGGTTTACATACCCTCTCCCACCATACCAGGGAACTTGACCACATGTCTTGAGATGAGAACCACAAATCATTCTGGTGGAAAGTTCTGTAGAGATCAACCAGTCCAACCTCCAGGGCAAAGCAAGACAAACTTGAAAGTCAAACCAAATGGCTCAGAGTTTCCCCCATTCAAGTTTTCAATACAGATATGGAGGTTCAACAGACTCCCTGGGCATCTGCTGCAGTATTAGACTTCTCTGACAACAAATCCATCCCCCTTTCTCTTATTTTCCATTGGAATTTGCCTTTTCATGACTTGTGGCTGTTGCCCCTTGTCCTTTTGCTGTGCCCTGCCAAGGGGAGCTCACATCACCATCCCTCCAGTGCCTCCCTCAGGTACTTGAGGACAGCAGCCAGAACCTCTCCAAATCCTTCCTTCTCTAGGGTCAATAAATCCAGCATCAGGCCCCTGAGGGCACTAACAGGCCTCACAGAGCTCTCACAAGTAATTGCTGATCAGTACCAGGCTGAGATATTTTACTGATCTAAGCACAAAATTAAGAAACACTTCACCGTAACTATTCTTACCATAGAGTGTTTCCATGCTATGAGAGGGAAGTGTCATCATAAGGAAATGAATTCAAGATAATTTTGCATCACAATCATTGTGAAAGCACAATCATTATTAGGAGCCAAGACTTGTATCGTGCTGTGCTCGGTACAGATTGCAGGAAACATTTTACACCTTCTGCTGATGTGATAGTCCAGAGTAATAGAAATACATACAACAAAATTCGTAAGATCAGCTGAGGCACTTGGTAGGTGGACCCTAAAAAATGCCTCCTGATGCCCAGGGACTGAGCTCTCCTCTGAGAAAGGGTTTCAGGTCTGCAGAATTTACTGAGAAAGCTACTAATTTCCAGGTGTGTGACCACGGTGGAAGGTTTTCCAGTCAGCCCTTAGGGTTCACTGTCTCACTCCACACTTCTACATCCTCATTTCTGCCTCAATTAACAGTTTGTTAGAAGCTGTTCCACCTCCTATTTCACGATGTGTTTGTACCTTTGATGTGCAACCCACAGGGAACCTCCTTATCTTGCAGCCCCTGGTTGTAGAAATACTTTTTGTTGCTTTTTTTTCCCCCATCTTTGCTTGTCTACAAGCAAATTGTCTTTTTCCCCACAGGTATGACAAGTGAACAACACAAATATAGGCAGCAGTACATAATTTAAGAAAGGCATCTCAAAAAAAAAAAAAAGGAAATATTTTCAAATTAATTCTTTAGTCTTCTTCTGTGGATGACTGAAGTGTAAGATCAGTCACTAATTAAACATAAGAAGCTTCTGAAGTGTAATATGCATGGATTTCTACAGAATTATGCAGAGTTGATATGTGTTGTTTACTAAAAAAAAAAATCACACTTATTAATGTATTTGGATATAAGACTAATTGTACACTGGCAAAGGGTAAATCTCACTTTGCAAGTGATTTTGTAGGGCCTTGGAACACCTGCCCCTTGAAATGAGTGCAAAGAAAATGTCTTTTGCTAACAAAAACATTTGAGCAGAAGTCCTGTTGAAGCAATTAAAAGCATCCTACTGTTTGGAAAAGGATATTCTTGTGTTAATTCTTTGGAATAGCGAGCAACTATATCCATGACAAAACCAAACATTATTTTTATCCTGGAAAAATAAATCACAAACATGAAACTTCACAAAGTCAGCACGAGAAAAACAAAAGATTCCTCTGGGCTATATTTTAACTTCTCATTAAACAGGATTTTTTTTTATTATTATTATTTTTTTGACAAATTAAGTTCCACAATTCCAATGCAAATAGGAATTTGTAGGGGGCAGGCAGCTGGAATTAAAAGATTTAAAAAAGGTTTTTAATACAGGTGATTTTTTTTTTGCAAATCCATATTATTAACAGAAGATTTCACAAAGGTTAATTGTTGCCATCAAAAGGTGATAATTAGACACTTCTCACAGTTCAGCTTACTTAGAGAAATACATCTCTATTCAGGAATATAATCAATCATATTCTCAAGATAAAAGGGAACTTCCCAGCATGCACATTTACAGGAGAACATCTATCACTCAAACCTCCCAGAGAATTAATGATAGAAGCATTTCCACTATCCTCATATTACTTAATACTAGAGATTACTTCAAATGGCAGGAAATCCTCATTAACATTTATTTTTTACCTAACTTGAATCAGAGCATTTCTTTTCCAGCCACCTGGAATAAAATGAAGCCAAGAAATAAAGGGGTGGGCAGCAGCTTCCTCTCACCCTCAGTATCCATGGTGAATGGAAAGGAATGCTAAATTAGGAGACACTGAAGAGGTTTGGATTAGAAATGGCAGAACAACCAATTCTAGAATATCTGATCTAAAAGAGATTAGGGAATTTTCTACAGAGCTGGACAGCAGTAGTTCAAATGTGCTTGAAGAAGAAGGCACTGAACTTCAATATTCCTCACTATCCTTTACTGAATACATCATAAAACTTGATCTTCTGGTGAAGATTTCTTGACTAATTAAGCCATTTGATAAGCATAATCCTAAATTATTGGGCAGTTTTAGTTTACCTAGACACATGTTTTTGTGCTGGTAAGACTGGTAGCTGAGAAAGTTCCAACCTTGAACTACAATATTTATAAAGATGCACAGAAAAATAAATCAAATACAAAGATACCTTGTTTTATCATTACATTGTGTGAGACTCTTACTTCTTATTCTTCTCTAGCTGACAGATCAAATCATTGAGGCTGGTGCTATCTATATCATATTTCTTTCCAAAGCTTCTAGATGTGTATAAGAGAGACAGATCAAATCATTGAGGCTGGTGCTATCTATATCATATTTCTTTCCAAAGAATTTTTTGGGGTAAGGAGGGTTTTTCCCTCCTTGCCTTGGGTGGTGTGGGGGTTATTTTTTACAGGAGTCAGCCATTTCAGAAAGAAAATCAGAATAAAAGTTCCAGGAGTTTCAGAAAGGATAACACATACCCTTATTTAAAACCTCTCATATCTACTTTAAAGGCACTAAAGCATGGGTAAAAAGAGCGTGTCCCTGATGTTGGAAACACATAATTTTTTCTGTTCAGACCTGGCAAGTTAAATGACTTTCAAAACTCTGGGGTCATGAGTAGTCAGCAGAGACCATGGCAAAAGCAGCTCATTTCCAGGAGCCATCAGCAGCATTAGACAAGCTCGAGCTCTCTGGGGAAGCTGAAGGCTGACCTTTCTGCATCCATCACTCTCCTGCAGTGCAGAGAGCAGGACCACAAGGGATGGGCAGGAATTTCTCTGCTTCCCTCACAGATGCATAAAGAGGTGCAGGAACACAAATGCCATTTCACTTCTGTGAGCAGCCAGACACTTCTGAGCCCCCAAAAGGCGAGGAAATGAGGGTGTATAACCAAAGGCAAGATGGGTGGCAAAGCAGAGAGATGGAGAAGGACCTTGTCCCCAGTGAGGCAGAGCATGGCTCAGGTGGATGAGTGAGGAGGCAGCTGGGTGGGGCACAAGGTGGGATGGATTTCACCCAGTTTGAGATGTTCCTCTGTGGATTAACCCAGCCCTCATTCAGAGGGAAGTGCTAGAATGCAGTCCCCTTGTTACATTTTAAATGCCATCTGTGGGAGGTCAGACAAAGCCTCTATTGTAAATGCCTCCATTTAGTTGTGTGGTCCTTCTGGAGCCCTTTGTGGAGAATGGGCAGAGAGCTAAGAGTCAAAATTGGGATTCTTACTCAGCACAAGACCACCAGAACTGGGAGGTTTTGGTTATTTTTCAGACAGCCTTCATTAAATAATGTTCTCCAGTCTGAACAGTGTTTCAGAAAAGATTCCACTTTTTGTGGGAGGGAAGTAGTAAATCAACATATTAAAGAAACATATATAATGTGTGGGAAAATAATTTTTCTTCTTAATAAATTTTCAGCCCCTCTCTCTCTCACTCTCCTTTTTTTTTTGGCCTAAACCATTCATTGATAATCTGAATAAGCTTAGTATTTTTTTCCTGGACATATATTTTTAAGCAAGTCCTTAAAAATTTAAAAATGCTTATTCAATAAATTAATCTGGTTTTCCTTGCAGAACACCTGCAATGCTTCATGTCTTTGTTGGACAGTGTTTAACTTCATCTACAAACCCTGTAAGGAGTGAAGGAATTGCCCCAAGGGTTACAAAATCATGTAGGTGAGATTAATTCAGTAATTTATCTTCACATTGGTGGGTTTATACCCAGACAAAATATTAATAAGTAATAAACTCTTTACAAATGCCTAGAGTTACATTAAATTGGTTTTATTCCTAAGAAATAATACATCTTTTGACATTTTGTTATCAAACATCAGTCCCAAAAATTATTCAGACAAATGTCTTCAATGTGTTCAAGTTCACAATCTAAACCAGAGCTTTAAGTGAGAAAAGGCCAGTATATTAGGATTATTTGGATATACTCAAAACTGCAAAGCTGTTTCCCATATGAAATTTTCCAGACTTGAATACCCTCTCCCTTCTTGTGAGGTTTCAAATAAATCATGAACTATGCAGTGCTTAAGTTGTACAGAGCAAGAAGATACCAATGACTTTCATAAAAACACCATTTCCCCCTCCACTAATCAATACAAGTCTCCATCAAGTGCACTACATTCTCCATTAAGCAATTATTCTGCACATTGTACATTCACTCCTTCAAGGGTTCCCTAACCTTTGTGTGCTTCAATAGAGTCAAACTGGCTTTAAATGGCTAAATACATCGTTCCCAGAGAACTGAAGCTCATCCACATGATCCAGTGTGCTGAGATTATGGAGCAGCATAACTGAGCAGCTCACCCTGCATCATTCCTTTAATTTATGTGCTGGGAATTGGACATGAACCAATTGCAAATTTCCATGCAACCTGACTAATTGCCAGTACTCTTGAGGCTCATGGAATAATCTCCTTATAAAGAGCATTAGAAGCAAAGTCTACTGCATGTGCTTCAGGGTAGGTTTTCCTTCTGCCCCAGGACTGCATATTTGTTTTCTCAACATTGCTCAAGTTTTGCTTGCTTTCATGCAACAATTTCTAGAGTTTCCATGTGCATGACACAAAGCTTCATTGGCTTTTGACATCACAGATCGCTTTAGGCTTTACAAAGCTTTCTTCATTAATTTTATCTTCCACATCTACTCTTTTTCCTTTATTTTACTGCTCAAAATTTGACAAGCAGCTTGAAAGTTTCAAGGATTGGAGGCCTTTTGTTTGTGTGTGAGTATTAAATAAAGCATGTTAGGGGACTGAAAATGCTACATGTACAATAATTTCAATTTTGCTAATATTGAAATATTTATATATAAAGTTTGTTATCACATGCAAAAACTCTTTAACAATCTCTTCAAAGGCCTTCAGTGCTCTCTTCTTGTTGAAGCTGAAAATACCCAAAGATGTGATGCACATTTAATTTGCCCTTTAATGAAGCAAGAAATTCAGGCTAGAAAATCCACCTGCACAAGCACTGCTGCCTGTTGCACCTTGGAGCCAATTTGCTAAGCTGGTAGTGGGGAAATGCTCTTCCAGCTAATGGGTTGTACAAGGAAACACCATTTTTTCAGACCTGGATTGGCTCCCCTAATGCCAAAGGGTTGAAAGAAGAGGTGGGAGGAGAAGGAAAACTTGAATTGACTCAAAATTATGATAAAGGAAATGTCTGAAGCTCTGGAGAGGATCATCTTGGGTGCCATTGCAGCAATTTAAAAAGGTACTGCTCACAAATCTTTTTAATCTCCCCATTGCAGGGGGTTCCAAAAGAACTCCACGTGGCTTCATTCAGAACCTGATGGGCTCACTGGGACCTGAAGCACCCCTCTGACCTTGAGCTGTCACAGACTTGCGTTCCCAGAGTCCCTGCAGGATTCATGTCAGCTATCAGACTTGTTCAATGGCTACACTAAATCTGTCAATCTGTGTTTATCTCTTCCCATTAAGAGCAAATGGGTCTAAGACACCCCATCCTCAAGAACTGAAGTAGGCCTAAAGAACTAATAGGAGTAATACTGAAATCTGCGTTCCGTATTTCCCTACATTCCCTCCCCTCTCCCCGTCTCATTAGGCATTTATGCCATTCCAGTTATTTCAGACAGGGGCATCTGGTGGCCTTCTAACTATCAAGAAAAAGAAACAGCTGAGGTTGTCAAGAGAACAGTAAGAGACCAGTAATGAGCTGATATTCGGGCAGTGCATCGTGAAGGATTTGCCCCATGACAGGTGTCTTGGTACCAAAGCTGTCAATTGTTCAAGACAAATTCTTCCAGACAAAAGATGGACATGATTTGTCTTGATATTCAGTTATGTTCTGTTTTAATCCTTCTGAAAACAAGAATATTCAAGAACATAGCCTATGCAGGAAAGTTTTTCTGTTTTATCTGCCATCTCTCTCTTCACACTGTTCTGGCAGGGCTATTTGCACTCTCATATACATTACTTTTCCTTTTTGTTACTGCAAGTAGCAAAATCACTTCTAGACTAATAATATAGTCCAGTCTGCTATTCCTTATTTAGTTTCATAAAATACATCTTGTGCGTCATTTATTTTATAGTAATCTGTTTCATTTATGCGAGAATGCTTCATTGAGATTCAACACAAGTGGCTCAACAAAGCTTCAAGCACACATTGGCATTCACAAGGCTATAATTTTATCTCAGTCTTCCTTTCAATTAAATACTATTGGCAAAAGTCCAAGGTACAGATCCACAGATCAATAAGAGCCAGGTCCTGTTTGCTTCACTCTCCAGCAGACACTACCTAATGGAGTTCATGGAGTTATTTAACCAGAAGCACTGGATGTTAATCAGCTATAAGGTATAGAGCCAAGACATGCCCCTGCCCCAGTTTTTAGTCACATTATAGGTCTTTATTGCATCAATGGGGACTGCAGCAGCCATCAGAGAATTGTTTGCCTAAACCATTTCATCAGAGTCCCGTTATAAAATACAGCAGCCTTCAGCCATAAGTTATAAAAGGCACCTAAAAAATCATAAACATTTTTGGCAAAATAATTCAACCAAATGGTACCATACGTATAATTTTGCATCCTAAGTCAATAGCCTGTCATGCTTTACTTTTCATTTGCAAAACTGACTTCAATTTTGCAGAAGAAGCAAAGAGTCTTTGCTGCAAGTTTCAGTTCAGAAAAGGACTTTCAAATACTAAACACAAGGTTTGGTTTACTGGTTTTTATTTGACTCAGCAGCTTCTTAAGGTTTAGGGTGTGCACAAGCCCTGTAGGAGTCAATAAAGCATAAACTGAATACGCTCTAGTGAAGTTAGGATGGATGCATCCGTGTCAGAAACAGTTTAACTGTTCTCTCATGTATAAAAAGTCACCTTCCTAGTCACTCTTTTCTTTGCTGAAGAAAGATGGTTTTCTATCACAGATAATTATTCAGCTAATAATAAGGAATTACTTAGTACACGTTGCCAATTTCTATACAAGAAGCCTTGTACTGCTGGACCATCCATCACCTTAAACTCTTTAAACCCTGGATTTTTCTGCAGCCACTGCCACCTCTTTGCACATGCCATTGCTATAAAGAATTTGCCGTCAAGAAGAACAAATTACCTCTTTGATTAATGCTTTATTGACTCGTTTGTTCAAGAGGCCTTTCCTTCCCTAACCAGGATTATTCATAGGCTTTCCTTCCCTAATGAGGGAGGTTATTCATGGGTTTCCAGCTGTCTCTTCAGCAGTTACGGGAACTACTGTCCTTGGCCACTGAGAAATATTAAAATAATAAAGCTTTGGCATCTACTTTTTGAAGGGAGGTTTACATTTAAAGGCAAACCAGAAATCTGCTGTCAAGGCCTGAGTGAATGCTGGGCTCTTCAGAGTTTCATTTAATCCCAGACTAAAATCACTTGCTCTTTAAACAGTTTTTCTCATGCTTCTCTCTTGTAGAGGTAGCAAATTAGCTCCTGGACTTCCTGAACACATTCTGTGCAATAATCAATACACTGCCATATAATTATTTTTGTGCTATCTTTCTCTGCAAGTGATTGTTTTCAAAAAACACCCAAGTTTTCTAAAGACTTAGTTTGCAGCAACCTTTTGACTTTAAGCAGAGTCTCAGTGGAATGTAGAAGGAAAAGTGTTGAGTTTCCAATCTCCCCTTGCAGGTCTGCTCCGTTTGTGGGTGCAGGAAGTGGATAATGCAAAGGTGGGGGAGGAGAGCAGATTAAGAAAATAATTTTTTGAACACTATATACTTTGGCTTTGAAAAAAGTAATTCTTGACTTGGTCCCAGTTTTATTCTCCACCACTGAAATGGTGCTCTCAGGAAACAGCAACTTCCTCTGCCCTGTTTCATACAGAACAGAGATCTCTGGAGCTTTTCTTTGCAAGTGACTGAACAATTATCAAGACCTAAAAGGCAGCCCTGTCATCAGCTGCTACAGAGCTTCACTTGCAAGCTGTTGGATTTCACTTGTAAAGTCCTTTTCACTACAAAGCCCATTTGGGATTAGGAAGTTAAATCTCACAGAACAACACGATGTGGTATCAGCTCTACTGATAAAACAACTTTGTGATTGCTTAAAAGCCATTCCCTTCTCCACTTTTATGTACTTATCAACGCCCCTGGGTATTTGTAGCCACTAAGTTTCATTTTACATAGAAGTAAAATTCCTCTGAACGTCATTGTCAAAACTCCAGATATTTTCCTACTGCATCTACTCGAAGATGTTTGCATAGATCTGTGATCTTCTCAGGAGGAAATAACTATATTTGTGTTACAGAACAGAACTCATTTACAGTTTAGAGCATGTGCAGCATGCAAAAGATTGAAAATTGGTTCATGAGAACATAAGACCCACAAGCTGACAATAAGATATTCTGAAGACTATACTGCTGAGCACAGAAATACACAAATTCAAGAGTAGAATTGTTCTCAGTATTCATAATTAATATTTTTCCTCCTTTTCCTGACCTGATTCAATTGCAATCTCAGCATTACTCTTCCTGGTTTGAGCACACGCACTGAGACATAGGAGTGGATATAGATATTTTTATCCCTGTTTCTGATCCATTTATCACACTTGTGATAAAAGAAATCTTTTACCACTTCAGCTTCTAGCTTGGACTTTTGTCAGAATTGCCTGCACTTACTAACTGTTCTCACTAGCTTACTTACTACAGTCCCAGTGACTCCAGACTCCCCAGGGATGTAGGCAAAATCCAGTGGTGGCAGCAGCACCAGCAGGGAACAAAGTTACAGTAGGTGATGCTCATCTTCAAAGGAAAAAAAAAAAGGAAAAAAAGGCACAAAACCTACTTTTTGGACTTCTGCCTACTCCAGCCAGCCTTAGCCAAACCACAAATACCTCAGCTATTTCAGACACCTTATTTCTTCCAGTTTCTTGCCTTTTTAATGAGCCAATGCACAATGCAGCACAACAGCAAGTAACAGAACGGGATTGTCAGCATAATGGAAATTAAACCTTGGAAATAGTTCATTTATTTAGGTTAGAGAAAAACATTATTTAAGGTTTGAATATGTTAAGAGCAATGAATTGCCGTTTTTAACCAACATTTTGGCAAGGGAAAAACAAAACAAATTCTGTCCCAGAGCTCAGGCAGTCTCTCAGCAGAGGTGTCTGTTCTCACCAGGCAGAGCCTGTTTCCCTTTTGGTGCAGAACCCACTCAGCAGCACCACACATCTGCTGCAGAGGAGCAGTCCTGCTGCTGCAGCAAATCTCAGGCCAATGGATTTCTGATCCCAACTGAAAGTTTAATGTCCCTTTGCATAACTTTTTTTTAAATTCTTTGTTTCTTTTTTCTCTTGATTCTGCTGCTGTGCTTCTTCTGCACTTCTCTTCACTCCTGGATTTCTCAGCTTCTCTGAGCTGAGCTCCTTGGGGATGTTCCCCCACGGGGAGTCCCCACTTATTTCAGTTCTCCAGGTCAGGACAAAAACTCCAAAACCTGTTAGGATCTTGTTTCTTGTGTTTATTAGGATGTTATCACAAAACCTGGCAGGTTTCTCCAGACTTTCTGCACAAGTTCAGTTCACCACAACCTGGCTCATTTTGTTCTGATGGTACAAAATGGCCTTGTGGCTCACTTTGGGCTTTGAAGGCACAAAATTGCCCTGAACTATGCAGTTCTTTTATCTTTATACTTATTCTTATCCAATTAACAATAGACATGTATATTATTTTTTTTAATGACCCATCACCTCTGTGCTGCACTGTGGCATTTTCTATCCAATCACTCACTATTACCCAAAAACCTCTAGAGGAAGAACATGAAGAAGAAAGAAGAAGGAAAAAAACCAACATTCTAAATCCTCCATCTTGTCTTCTGCTTTCTAAACTATTTTAAACCCCAAACTAACTTTTTCACCCAGCGACTTAAGAAAACTCTCTAATCTACACACCCACACTTTCAGCTTTTCTATCTAACAGTTGTTTTCATGTATCACCATGAAAACATGCTCATAAATTTCATCTTATATGAAATTCAGTATTCTTCTGGATCTCAGAGCTAGGTATCAGAAACAAGAGTCTAAAACTCTGTGTTTTAGACTCCAACACCTTTGTTCTGTGTTTTCATGCTAAAGATATCTACTGAGGGCAGTGAAATACATGACAGCTAAGCTGAACAAAACCTGATAGGTGTCTCTCAGCCAGCAAGCCTTCTGCACGTGGTGAGCAGACTTTTAAAAGGAATCACCTGGCCTACACTCGGTGCTGTGCAGCTTTTCCCACCTCCACTGCTGCCAGCCACTAGGTGGGAATGTTCACCCTGCAGACTCCTGGAGAGACAGAAGCAGCCCTGGCTGGAGTCCCGCATTCCAATAAATCCTCCCCTAGCTTACAGATGTGCAGCCACGCTGAAAACCAGAAATGAATTTGTTTCCTTTCAGATAAACAATTTTATGTATTTCTAACTGATCTCACTTTTATGCTAAGCACAGAGGAGCATTGTCACAGCATCTCACATGGTTTTGCAATTGATTTTTCCTTGGACCTGTAAACTATTCCAAAGCAACTCCACCCACCAGAAATCAATTTCCTTCAGTGGAAGCTTCACAGGGCAGATGCATGTTGCATCACTACCATTCAAAGCTGATATAGGAGCATTTCCCTTTGTTTCTCTGATATTGAAGCTAAGAGACGAGCTAGGAAACAATGGGGATTTTATCCTCCCAGTAAATTCAGGGTTTAAAATTTGCTCATAAAATGTTACATTGAAGTTACCATGAAAAGCATACAGAAGAGGTCAGAGAAATCATGCACTGAATTTAATGGAGACAGAATATTCCTCTATGCATCCAAATCTCTCTGTGCACTGAAGAACTTACAAGCAAATGTGACAGAAAAAAAGAGGACAGCACAAAATTCATATGCTCCAAGAATTGCTGAGAATGAAAATGAACATGGAAATATTCTGAGAACAAGAATGAAAAATTAAAGCTCTTTTTCTAACCCCATCTATTTAATCACAGTATTTTTCTGATATTACAACTTCCCTTCATCTTATACCTGTTTTGTGAAGTTGAAGAAAAGAGATAACTGCTGTAGTTGGTCACAATTTTCTTTTTTTCCCTTCTTTTCCCCCTGAGGAGCTGAGGAACAGGGAACAAAAGATGATAAAACTATTTCTTATTCTGAAGCAGAAACAATTTAAATGAGGGTTTCTTACACAGACCAAGGGAGAAAAGAGAAAGCTAAAGAACCTGGTTATGCTATTTTAGGGAGGTCCCTCATAGCAGACTTATCCAGAGTTAGACCTATGCCTGACAGAGCAGAAACAGGACACAGAATCTCTCACCACACTGCAGAGTTTTATTCCTTCCCATAAAGTCAGCAGGAGAATCTCCCTTGCTCTGTGTGTTCAACTAATTAAATATTTAGAGGCTGAAAGGGGAAAATCTCCAAATCTCCAAATAGCACGAGTGAAAAACAGAACTTATCTGAGCCACACTGCCTCCAGAGAAGAAAGCTTCAAACCACTACTGTGAAATTAAGTGACAAACACTTGTGTTCAGTCTGATCTCTCACTGGCAGCTATTTAGACCCTTGTGCAAAGATGTGCCACGTCCTCACACGTGTTTGCCTGCACTGGGGTGTGGGAGAGCCCTGTGTACAAATTCCCTTTAAACAATCCACTATACTGGCTACAATCATCACCTTGTAAAACAAAATCAATCCCTAACCAGGCAGGAAGTTTGCTCAAACAGCAAACTTCACTCTTGGTTGTAAGTCTTGGATAGATTTGCATGAGTTGCTGCAATTACTTTGGAAAAATAGGGGAATAATTCATCTTACATAAATAATTCATCAGAGAAGACAGCCAATGAAAGCAGGGGGAAATTGCAACACACAATATAATTTTAGAGTTTTATTTCACCACTAAAGCAATCTTTTTCAAGAGTGGTGAAGATAATTTGAATTGCAGATGAATAGAACTTCAGGTCTTGGATTTTTTCCTGTGTGGACCAACCAAAATTTCAAAGGTCAAACTGTAGAATAATACAAAGCAAGGGAAGTTAATGGGCTTGCACCTACTTATACCAGGACATAATTTAGTGTATTTGTGGGGTTTTTCCTCACATTTCCTCTCTGTGCATTCTTAGATTATATACATGGCTACCCTGGTACCCTTGAAGGATTCCTAACTCCTTGTCAGAGTCATGAGTTGCCCTTGACTGTACTGCTTGCTGAACCCTCTGATAAGCTCTCAGTAATATTTTCATGGAAAATTGGATCACACCTTATGAAAAGGAAATAACTCATTCCTTTTCTTCCATACATCTTCATTCCATTTTCCTTAAGTAGCTGCAGAATGGCAGAAAGGTCTGGGCAATGTCCAGTGAAACAGCCTGGCAGCTGAGCCTGAAACTGTTCTCCACTCACATGGAACAGGAATTATTTATGTAAGCACTCCTCACGTATTCATGGGTTGTGTTGCACGTACCACTTCACAGAAGCAGCCCTGCTAGCTAACACCAAATCTGAATATTCTCAAAAAGCCATCTTGGCCATCTGATCTTAGAATTGTAGAATGGTTTGGGTCAGAAGAGACATTAAAGATCATCCAGTTCCAACCCCCCTGGCATGGGCAGGGACAATTCCCACCAGAGCAGGTTTCTCAAAGCCCCATCCAACCTGGCCGTGGACACTTCCAGGGATGAGGCAACCACAGCTTCTCTGGGCCAACACAGACCTTCATGATTTTATGGAAGAACAAGTAGAAAGCCCTGGAAAGAAGGACCCCTCCCCTTCCTGGGCACTGCCAGGCTGGAAGCAGCTCTAACCAAAGGCCACAAGGCAGCACTGTGCCCTGGAGAAAAGATGCCCAGCAGCATCCTCAGGTGTCACAGAGGAGTGCAGCCAGCAGGCTGAGGGACAAACTGCTGCAAACATTGACAGAGTTCATCAGGGTTCAGCTCAGGGACTGGAGATCTTGCCCTGAAGGAGAAGCTGGGCAGAGTTCATCAGGGTTCAGCTCAGGGACTGGAGATCTTGCCCTGAAGGAGAAGCTGGGGCACTGGGGGTTGTTCAGTCTGGAGAAGAGTTGGTTTCTGGGGAATCTTGAAGAAACTTATCAGTGCCCAAAGGTGTCAGGGAGGTGAAGCCAAACTTCACTGCAGGGCGTGGCAGGAGGACAAGAGAGGAAGGAGTGAGATGAAATATGGGAAGAGAGAAGCCATAAGGAGAAACTTTTTCATAGGAAGTCCCAATGGAGCAGTTTGCTCAGAACAATTGTAGATTTTTCAACACCTGATGAAAAGCCCAGAGCAATGTGCTCTGACCTCATGACTGATTGTGGTTTGAGCAAGAAGTTGAACTAGACACCTCCACATGTCCCTTGCAGCTTGAATGGTCCTGTCATGGTATCAACTCACAGCTTGGACATTTTTCTCAATATTTCCTTTAATATTCAAAGTTATCTTTTACACTGGTTGTGATGAAAACCCAGATAATATAATGGGAGTTTTCCTGTCTCAAAAAGGATTATGGCTCATTACAAGCCATAATTTTTAATTATTTAAAAATTTAATAATTTTTAAGATGATAGAATTTTTCCAAAAACTGCTAACAAATAATTGGAACAATAAAGGGACAAAAATACATTTGAACACTAAGCAGCTGTAAGCCAACTATATATATATATATGGATAGTTTAATCAAACTGCCAAAGTGTTAAGAGAGATGCTAAGAGTTAGTGATGCAAAAAAAATCCATAATTACTTGCTAGACATAGATTAAAGAAAAGCTAAGAATTCTGGAAGTCCTTTATAAACTTAAGATAAAAGATTTGAATGCATATGTTGTCAAGTATCTATTTAAAGTGTTAGCTTCATCTCTAAGATAGTTCTGATAATGATTTAAGCAGGAAGGAACTGGGTTCTTGCAAAGCCAATCTGGTTAAAGCTTCGGTGTTTGGCATGATGATTTTTTTTTATTAAAATGCATATGAATTTTCACTTACTAAAAAAGTGGATCTACTAAAATGAGGATCATAAAGTTATTTTGACATTACTTCTGTGAAACATGAATAAAACTACTAAAATTATTCAGGATTTTGACAGGAGATTTGAGAGACTTATGATCCCAGCAATGTGACCAATATAACAAATGAACTATTTTTTTGGTTTAATAATGGAAATATACTCCAAATAAAGCATAACAGTTATACAAAAAAAGATATAGTTTTACACTCTAATTAAGTCACCTTATTCTGCCAAGCAAAGTAACACACGTTAACAATCTTACTGCCTCCTTCATAATCCAAGTATAAATTAAACTTCCACCAAGCAAGAATATTACCCAGACATCTTGGATTCCTCCTGCAAGTTTCTTTAACAATTTTAGTGTGACAGATTAAAAAAATAAAACACAAAAAAAACAACAAAAACAAACAACCAAAAAACAACTTCAAAATGAAAAGTCAGGCAACGTATCAAAGACATTAAGTTTTGTTTCTAGGATCAGCCCCAGCAAGGAAATTTGCTGCAAGATACCTAGTCTGTCTGAGGCCAAGAAATGCATGGCTTGTGATGGGTATTTTTCAGTTTGAAAATGCAGTTGGGGGTTGTATTCTCAGTAATATTGTTCTGTCTGAGGAATACTTCAGAGTGCAATAACCTCTTGTGTCACACTAGATCATTGCAAATGCCAAAATAAAGGAACATTCCCTTAATGGAAAATGCTACAGTCTAAGATTTCATCTAGTTTCTAAAATAATGCTAACAAAATAATTGGCCACCCAGACTTTTATAGTTTGTCCAGAGCGGTAACTTTCCAGAGAGAGACCTTATCATTCTCTCCTCTTGGTACATTTTTTTTAATATTTTACTTCTTAAGATTATTAATTGTTTTTAATTGACTACCATCAGATCCCCATTTGATCAGCACCTTCACTGTTTATTTTCCTAGAATAATTCATCTCCCTAGATGAGAGGGCATGAGGCATTGTTAGTCATTTCTTCCTCTATCCTGGCTCTTATCTCTACACACTGGATTCAGTTGTGAGCAATTTGAAACAAAGACCAAACCTGACATCAAAAGTTTTTAAGTCAAGTCCCTACCAAGGCCAAGTTTATATCCTGAAACATGAGATTTTCTCCAAAAATAGAGATATAACGTTAAAAGAGAGAAATGCCCCCAGTCTCCAGTTTCTGGATCCCAGTGCCAGGTACCTGAATAGTTCAGAAGCCTCAAGAAGAGGCATTGCAAGGTGTCTGTGTGGAGCCTCAAGCCCTTTAAAGCAGCCTGTGTCATTTATTTCTTTCTTAATAAAACAGTGCTTCAGAGAGGGATTAAATCTCTTAATATCTCACCTGATATCTAAACCCCCTTTTTCTTTTTTATTTTTAACATCAGTTTTTATCAGCAAACTTTAGAATATTGGAAATTCTCCATGTAGTCACAGTATTTTTCTTTCCTCACAGTAATTTTAGGAAGTTTGTTTGATGAAACTTTAGTTTTTCCCTCAAGCTTCAGGGTATCAGATATGTAATGTGCAATGCCTTGCCTTCATTAAAGCCTCAAGGTGACCCTAAATTAAAATTCAAAGCAAACATTGTCATGGGATATATACAGAATGAGCTGAATAAATGCTGACAAATTACAGGACAAAAAGTGAATAAAATGTCACTTGTCAGTGTCAGCCCTATGTCACTGATGCTGTTTAGAGAACAGACCTGATTGAAACATTAGGCTAATTAAGGGACTGAGATGATGACTCAGATAAGAAATATTTATTATTTTTAACCAAATCAATTAAGGAGAAGGTTTGCTGCAATTCACGCCTAAGAGATCTACACAAAAACTGCTTTTAAAATGATACTGAGGCCACTAAACCAGCAACACTAAGGCATTCCAAGCTGTGGTATGTTCTGCTCTTCATTCATGCCACTGTGTGCTGAGTGGGGCCACCCCTTCCTCAAAGCTACTGAACATTAAAAACTTTCTATCACTTTCTGTGGAAAACCTTTTCACTCAGATTTATCTCCTGCTTTTTAAAAAACTCTTAAATGTCTACTTCAGGTGTTGATCTAAGTTCAGATACACTCTGTAATTTTGTACTCTCCTCTTTTCACTATAAACCACATTATCTGCCACCTCACTCTGCCCCTTTCTCCACCATAAAAAAAGTTTGTGCCTTCCCTGCCATCTCTGGAGCTCCCCAGTGTCAAGCTGCCAAATACTAGACTATACTATGTCATGAGGAAAACTTGTTCAAATAATGATGTTGGTTTTATAAATCATATAATTCCTAAATATAATATATCAAATGGAAAATCAAGTGGAATACTTTGAATTTACCTCCAGCACTGCAGGACAATCCTTGGTACTGCTGCCAGAGCTGAAGACATACAAATTTTGTTGGGGGATTACAATCTAAACCACATTCCATGAGGAATAAACACAGTATTTTGGTTATTGCAACTTTCCAGGTGCTCAGTCTCATCATTCACAAACTAAAATTCTGCTGTTAAATTAGTTTATTTTCAATTAGATTATTGTAAAAAATAACTACCAGGACAAGCTCTCCAAGGAAAACAAACCCATTCCTGTTTGAGAAGGTATTCCTGCTTACAAGAACTGCAGTACCACTTTCAGCTATACAAGTAAAAATATCAACATTCAGCTGATGATTTTTTAAAATCTCAGTTTCATATATCAGATTATGTTTGTTTTCATACTTTTTTTCCCCCCCTGGTTAAAGGAATGGGCTGAGATAAGCAGTCTAATGGTACAAAATATTTACACAACATATACATAAAGCTCCATGGAGTTCAATGTATAGAAATACATT